>NC_064615.1:1103741167-1103941167 GCF_023898315.1 Schistocerca nitens | reverse complement strand
GCGGACCATTATCAGTAACAAGAGTAGAGGGGAGGCCTTCCAAAGAAAAAATTTGGGCGAGAGTACTGGTGGTTGCCGCGGTGGTAGGCGACGTGCAACGGACAATGAAAGGAAAGTTAGAGTAGGCGTCAATTACGAGGAGCCAATAAGTACCTAAAAAGGGTCCCGCAAAGTCAGCATGAATGCGCACCCAGGGCTTCTCAGGCGAAGGCCACGGTGACAGATGAATGCGGACCCAGGGCTTCTCAGGCGAAGGTCACGGTGACAAAGATGAACTCGGGGCAGCGACCTGTGACGCACAAGGGCCGCAGGCAGCGACCATGTGTGCTATTTCAGGGTCGATGCCAGGCCAGTACACATGATGGCGCGCCAGAGATTTTGTGCGAGACACACCCCAGTGCCCTTGGTGAAGGAGGCGCAAGACCGAAGCACGCAAAGACGCAGGTACCACAACACGCAGCGAAGCATTGTCAGTGGAGAGGAGGATAACACCATTCCTAGCCGTGAGGCGGTAGCGCAAAGTGTAGTAGTTCCGCAATGGATCAGAAGTCTTAGCGGATGGGCGATCTGGCCAACCCTTCTGAATACAGTGTAAAACCCGGGAGAGGGTAGGGTCAGAGCTCGTAGCAGCCGCCAGCCTGTCCCCAGTGATGGGGAACCCGTCCACAACCCGCTGCTCGGCAACATCCAGGTGGAAACACAAAAGTTTGTCCCTATCGAATGCCTGATCAGGACCCATGGGAAGGCGAGACAGAGCATCAGCATTTGCATGTTGAGCCGTTGGCCGGAAATGAATCTCATAATTGAAACGAGACAAGTAATGAGCCCAACACTGGAGGCGGTGTGCAGCCTTGTCGGCAAGTGATGTTGATGGATGAAACAAGGAAACAAGTGGTTTGTGATCTGTAACAAGATGAAATTTTGAGCCATAGAGAAAAACACCAAACTTATGAAGAGCATAAATAATGGCCAAAGCTTCTTTTTCAATTTGAGAATACTTTTGTTGGGCATCCTTGAGCGTTTTGGAGGCATAAGCAATGGGTTGTTCCAAACCATCAGAAAAACGGTGCGCAAGGACTGCACCGACCCCATATTGAGAGGCATCTGTGGCAAGAACAAGATGTTGGCCAGGTCGATAAGTAGCCAGGCACGGGGCCTGTTTCAGCATAGTCTTCAATTTCTGGAAAGCCGCATCGCATGACGCGGACCAGTGAAAAGGCACGTTTTTATGCAACAGGCGATGCAACGGCTGAGCCACTGAAGCCACAGATGGTAAAAACTTGTGATAGTATGCTATTTTCCCCAAGAAGGCCTGCAGTTCCTTAACAGATGTAGGGCGAGGAAGGGCATCGATCGCAGCGACAGTTTGCTGAAGCGGACGAATACCATCCCAAGAGAGTTGAAACCCCAAGTACGTGATAGATGCCTGAAAAAAGTGTGATTTCTGAAGATTACACTTAAGACCGGCAGTCTGTAAGACATGAAAAAGTGTGCGGAGATTTTGAAGATGTTCTTCAGTGGTGGAGCCAGTGACAACAGTGTCGTCCATGTAATTGATACAACCAGGGACAGGGAGCAATAATTGTTCCAAGAAACGCTGAAAGAGAGCAGGGGCACTAGCAACCCCGAATGGCAAGCGTTGGTATTGATAGAGGCCGAAAGGCGTGTTAAGGACCAGAAACTGCCGGGAAGCAGCGTCGAGAAGAAGTTGATGATAAGCTTCTGACAGGTCAATTTTAGAAAAATACTGGCCTCCAGCAAGTTTAGTGAACAGTTCCTTAGGACGGGGCATAGCGTAAGTGTCTATGAGGCATTGAGCATTTACAGTGGCTTTGAAATCACCACAGAGACGAATATCACCATTTGGCTTAGCAACGACAACGACAGGAGAGGACCACTCACTGGAAGTGACAGGAAGCAAGACCCCTGAAGTAGTGAGACGATCCAACTCCTGTTTTACCCAATCACGAAGGGCCACAAGAATGGGCCGAGCCCGAAAAAACTTAGGCCGGGCAGTGGGTTTGAGCATGATATGAGCTTCAAAGTCGTTTGCATGGCCTAACCCAGGAGAAAAAAGGGACTAAAATGTCGTCAACAAGGAATCCAGTTGAGCATAAGGAATAGCATCAGAGACAATATTGATAGAGTCATCTATGGAGAACCCAAAAACGCGAAAGGCATCAAAACCAAAAAGATTTTCTGCGTTGCTCTGGTCGACCACAAATATGGGAACAGTGCGAACGACGGATTTGTAAGATACCTCAGCATTAAACTGTCCTAAGAGAGAAATCTTCTGTTTATTGTACATCCGTAATTGCCGAGTGACAGGTGACAGGAGTGGAGAGCCCAACTGAAGATACGTCTGAGAATTAATTATAGTGGCAGCAGAACCGGTATCCACTTGCATGCGAACATCTCGACCAAGGATTTGGACAGTGAGGAATAACTTCCATGAAAGGGAAGAAGTGCAATTGACAGACAACACAGAATGAGAATCAGCGTCATGTTCATGAACATCATGTATGCGGTCAGATTTGCAAACGGAAGACACATGACCTTTCTTTTTGCAATTGTGATACACAGCCCAACGTTGGGGCCAATCCTCGCGTGAATGTTTCATAAAACACTGCGGACATGAAGGAAGTTGCCGGGGGTTTTGCTGCAGTTTCTTAGCGGGTTGTTTACGGCTAGGCCGAGGCTGCACGTGGGAGCGCACTGCGGCCACGTCGGCCAGCAGGGACGCGCCGCACGCGTCGTCAACAGCGCACAGAGGTTGTACGTCCCCGACATCATCCTACGCCTCTATTTGCGCCCCAGCGGCGCGAGAAATTTCAAAAGACTGCGCAATGGAGAGAACTTCATCTAGAGTTGGATTTTCCAACTGAAGGGCCCATTGCCGAACTTCTTTGTCGGGCGCCGACCGGATAATAGCATCCCGTACCATGGAATCGGCATAGGATTCTTTGTGAACGTCAGTAACAAATTGACACTTTCGACTGAGGCTGTGAAGTTCAGCAGCCCAAGCACGATAGGATTGATGTGGCTGTTTTTGACAATGATAAAAGGCAACACGAGAGGCTACCACATGCGTTTGCTTTTGAAAATAGACAGACAGAAGTGAGCACATTTCAGCAAAGGACAAAGATGCAGGATCCTTCAAAGGAGCCAATTGCAACAACAACCGATACATTTGATGTGAAATCCAGGAAAGGAACAGAGACTTACATGGTTGTTCGCCCGTGACATGAAATGCCAAGAAGTGCTGTCGAAGATGTTTTTCATAATCAGACCAGTCTTCCGCCGTCTAGTTGTAAGGAGACGAGAAACGCCCCGCATTTGACGCCACAACAAAATCGCGAAGCGTTTGCTGTTCAAGGAGATTTTGCAATAGTTGCTCGACAGTAGCCATGGAATCATGTGGGTCAACGGTGAAAAGGAAAAATCCACTACCTCGTCGCCAATTGTTATAACGTCAAGTTTAACAAATATATTTCAGAATGACACAACACATGTAAGTCACAGAGTAAGTTGACAAGCAAGACATGTGTACACGTTAGCATTCGAATGAGCACTGAGTCCCAGTCTAGCGGCCGCTGCTCGGCTGGCCGCTTAGGTGGCGCAGCTGCTGCATGGCTGGCAGACAGCGCTGCACGTAGAGGACGCGCGTAATTGCGTGGCGGCGCTTTGAATGATCGGCGAGTCACAACACACAACTCACACACAAATGGCCACTTCCCACTGTCTCCGGATGCTGAGGCCTGACTGCACCCCAAGAGAATATCTGTATGGAAGAAGAACTTTTTTGTCGAAAGGCTTGAACATTTTGCAGTCTTTTTCATTGTGCCTGTCTGTGACTCAAGGCATAACCCAAAGAGGTGAGCAGCTATCTATCCTTTTCATATTGCTGTTAACATACACTGATCAACAACATTATGACCACTTACCAAAAGCTTGTATGGTCACCTTTGGCATGGATAACAGCAACAATGCATCATGGCATGTAAGGAATGAGGCCTTGATAGGTTGCTGTAGGGAGATGGCACCACATCTGCACACACACAAGTCACCTAATTCCTTGAAATTCCTGGGAACGCAGTGATGAGCTCCGATACCACATTCAATCACATCCCAGATGTGTTTGATCACGTTCAGACCTGCCAAGTTGAGGAGCCAGAACATCAAGTAAACTCACCACACTGTTCCTCAAAACACTCCATTACATTCCTGACCTTGTGATACGGTGCATTATCTTGTTGAAAAATGCCATTGCCATTGGGAAACACGATTGTCATGAAGCAGTGTATGTGGTCAGCAACCACTGTACCATATTCCTTGGCTGTCATGGGGCCTTGTATGAACTCTACTGGACCCATGGATGCCCATGTGAATGTTCTCAAGAGCATAATGCAACTGCTGCCATTTTGTCTCCATCCCACAGTATAGGTGTCAAGGAGTTGTTCCCCTGACAGACAATGGTTTTGGGCATGATGAAGAAGGTATTGGGATTCATCAAACCATGCAATGCTCTGCCACTGTGCCAATGTACAGTGGCGATGGTCACATGTCCCATTTCAGTCGTAGTTACTGATGTTGTGGTGTTACCAATGGCACATGCATGGGTCATTGGCTGCAGAGGCCAATTGTTAGGAGCATTCAGTGCACTGTGTTCATACATACTTGTACTTTAAACAGCATTAAAGTCTGATGTTAGTTCTGCCATAGTTTGCCACCTGTCCTGTTTCATCAGTCTGCTCAGCCTATAACGTAATGAATCTGAGTTGGCACCTCCTTTCCCCACTAATTGTTTTAAATGGTCATTCCACTTAAGGTTGCTCCAGATAGTTACTCCTAGATATTTTACGACAGATACTGTTTCCAGGAGTTTGTCATCAATAGTGTAACTGTACTGTAGTAAATTTTTCTTCCAATGTATGCCCAATATGTTACATTTATTTACAAGCAGGGTCAACTGCCATAGCCCGCACCATTTATCAGTTCTCTAGCGGTCATTCTGCAAACTGTTACTATCATCTGGCATTGCCACTTTGTTATACACAATTGCATCATCTGTGAGCAGCCTTAAAGAGCGTCTGACGCTTCCTACTAAATCATTTATACAGGGTGAGTCACCTAACATTACCGCTGGATATATTTCGTAAACCACATCAAATACTGACGAATCGACTCCACACACCGAACGTGAGGAGAGGGGCTAGTGTAACTGGTTAATACAAACCATACAAAAATGCAAGGAAGTATGTTTTTTTAACACAAATCTACGTTTTTTTAAATGGAACCCCATTAGTTTTGTTAGCGCATCTGAACATATAAACAAATACATAATCAGTGCCGTTTGTTGCATTGTAAAATGTTAATTATATCCGGAGATATTGTAACCTAAAGTTGACGCTTGAGTACCACTCCTTCGCTGTTCGATCGTGTGTATCGGAGAGCACCGAATTACGTAGGGATCCAAAGGGAACAGTGATGGACCTTAGGTACAGAAGAGACTGGAACAGCACATTACGTCCACATGCTAACACCTTTTTATTGTTCTTTTTCACTGACGCACATGTACATTACCATGAGGGGTGAGTTACACTTACACACGTGGTTTCCGTTTTCAATTACGGAGTGGAATAGAGTGTGTCCCGACATGTCAGGCCAATAGATGTTCAATGTGGTGGCCATCATTTGCTACACACAATTGCAATCTCTGGCGTAATGCATGTCGTACACGCCGCAGTACATCTGGTGTAATGGCGCCGCAGGCTGCCACAATATGTTGTTTCATATCCTCTGGGGTTGTAGGCACATCACGGTACACATTCTCCTTTAACGTACCCCACAGAAAGAAGTCCAGAGGTGTAAGATCAGGAGAATGGTCTGGCCAATTAATGCATCCTCCAAGTCCTATGAAATGCCCATCGAACATCCCGTCAAGGGTCAGCCTAGTGTTAATTGCGGAATGCTGATACCACATACGTCGATGTGTTTCCGGTGGGACATTTTCGAGCAACGTTTGCAGATCATTCTGTAGAAACGCGATGTATGCTGCAGCTGTTTGGGCCCCTGCAATGAAGTGAGGACCAATGAGGTGGTCGCCAATGATTCCGCACCATAAATTTACAGTCCACGGTCGCTGTCGCTCTACCTGTCTGAGCCAGCGAGGATTGTTCACAGACCAGTAATGCATGTTCCGTAGATTCACTGCCCCGTGGTTTGTGAAACCCGCTTCATCGGTAAACAGGTAGAACTGCAACGTATTCTCTGTTAATGCCCATTGACAGATTTGGACTCGATTATTAAAGTCATCACCATGTAATTGCTGATGTAGCGACACATGAAACGGGTGAAAGCGGTGACGATGCAGTATGCGCATGACACTACTTTGACTCAGTCCACCGGCTCTCGCAATGTCTCATGTACTCATGTGTGGGTTCATGGCAACAGCAGCTAACACACCAACTGCACCCGCTTCTCCTGTGACGGGCCTGTTGCGGACCCGTTTGCGTGCTACGACCATACCTGTTGCATACAGTTGGCGGTAGATGTTTTGCAATGTGCGGTACGTTGGATGCTCTCTGTCCATGTACCGTTCTGCATACACCCTGCAGGCTTCAGCTGCATTTCGTCGAAACTCGCCATAGATGAGTATCATCTCCACCTTTTCAGAGTTCTAATACACCATGGTCACAGTTCCTACAACACTACACTATCACAGACATCTGGTAACACGGTGTACTACAGTTGGTCTGCGTGCGGAGATGAATGCAGAATAACAATAGCAGCAAGTGCTACATGCGGACACTGCGACAGCTAGACCAAACCACAACAGTGCACTACAGCCACACTCGTAAACACGGTCGTCATCGTAAACATGTCCCTGCAGATGCTGCTCGCCGACCGTGGCCCGTGTTTGTTACAACACACAACTGAATGTCGGAGGTTTCAAGCGTCAACTTTAGGTTACAATATGTCCGGATGTAATTAACATTTTACAATGCAACAAACAGCAATGATTACGTATTTGTTTATATGTTCAGATGTGCTAACAAAACTAACGTGGTTCCATTTAAAAAAACGTAGGTTTGTGTTAAAAAACATCCTTCTGTGCATTTTTGTATGGTTTGTATTAAACAATTACACTAGCCCCTCTCCTCACGTTCGGTCTGTGGAATCGGTTCATCAGTATTTGATGTGGTTTACAAAATATATCCAGCGGTAACGTTAGGTGACTCACCCTGTAGATATACATTGTAAACAGTAACGGTCCTATCACAATTCCTTGGGGTACTTCAGAAATTACCTCTACATCTGCTGATCTTGTTCCATTAAGAGCAATGTGATGAGTTCTATCTGCAAGGAAGTTTTGAATCAAGCTGTAACTCTGCTCCGATATGTGACAAGCTCATACATTTTTTCACTAAATGGAAGTGCAAAATAGTGTCAAATGTCTTCCTGAAGTCAAGGAACATGACAATCTGAGTGCCATTATTTACAGCACTACAGATCTCATGGAGGAATGGAGCAAGCCGAGTTTCACAGGATCTCTGTTTGCAGAATCCATGTTGATTTTTATAGAGAAGATTTTCTTTCTCAAAGAATGTCTTAATTCTTGAGTATAAAAAATGTTCCATAATTCTGGAACAGATTGACAACAACAGTAGAGGTCTATAATTGTGTGCATGTCCTACAGCCCTTCTCAAAAACAAGAATGGCCTGCGCTTTCTTCCAGTCACTAGGTACATTTCATTGTTCTAATGATTTATGATAAATTAGTTCTAGAATGGGAGCAAGTTCTTTCAAATAATCTTTGTAGAATCTTATAGGTATCTCATCTAGTCTTGATGCCTTTCCACTACTAAGTGATTAAAGTTGTTTTTCTATTCCGCAATAATTTACCTCAATATTTGCCACTTTGGCGTTCATAGCATGATTGAAAGGAAGGGCCGTGTTACAATCTACCATGGTGAAATAATTTTGGAAGACTAAATTCAGCATTTCAGCCTTCTCTCTGTTATGTTCCATTTCAGTGCCAGTATGAATAGATGATTTTAACCCATTTACTGATTTTACATATGACCAATAACATCTTAGGGTTTTTACTCAAATAGGTTGACGAAGTTTTACTTTCGAAGTGACTGAACGCTTCTCTTATTGCTCTCCTTACACTCATTTTTGCTTCACTCAGATTTTGTTTGTCACCTAGGCTTTTACTTGTCTTGAGTCTAAGATGAAGTTCTCTTTGTTAATTTCACCCAGATTAATTCACAATCAAAATCCATGATAACGTCACAAGACCTCATTGAATTCTTTACTGCCATCATTGGCAACAGACTTATCCTTATGAAAAATATTCCAATCTCAACTTAGGATTTCATTGTCATTAACATCTGCTTTCCCCAACTTTCTGTCCCTAATACTACCTGGGCATTATAACCTTTAATAAGCAATACTAATTCTAGGATCTTTCCTTGGATGATCCTGCAGTTTACTACAATCATATTAACCTTTTCTGTTTCTGATCTGTGAGGAAAAACATTCTCTGAGGACCTTGTGAATAATTTCTCAGGCAAATTGTCTTTGATCCCAAGGGAGGGTGTATCTAACCTGACTGCCGTGTCAAGCTCAGCTTACGATGTGGATAGGAGGGGCACGCGGTAAGCACACCGCTCTCCTGGTCATTATGGTGGTTTTCTTTGACCAGAGCTGCTACTATTCTGACCTATTAAGAGGAACCCTACAATTCTGCACTCGATAGTGGAGGCCAAGAAATTTGTATCCGATACCACTGCAGAGTTGTCTGGCCTCTGGGTTAAACCTTCCACTCTGCTCCAAACCAGAGGACTGAGTGCAATGCTAGTTGCCGTCACCAAATTATCCATCTGCCAAAAGGAACTGAGGATACCTTCAAAACCCAAGTGGCAAGCATCATTCATGCCAACATGTTCCACTTTATGCAACCCAGTGCACTTGACAGTCAGCAGCAGGGTCTCCTCCACATCACAGATGAGACCTCCCAGCAAACATACTACATGTACATTGGCATTCTTTCTGCCTTGCCTGCTATTTCCCTGAGGGGGGTCCATCTCCTGCCTAACACCGGAGCTCCCAATGACAAGCAAACTCACCCTCTTCACTTGTCCAGACTGCAGGAAAATCAGCCACTGGTCCAACAGGAGAGGCATTCTGTGCTGGCTCAGAGTTGTCATCAACACTGTACCTGTTGCTAAGGCTTAGGGAGCCAGTCATATGACCTGCTCCCTCTTTTGCCTTTCACCCAGTAACACACGAACTCACCAATGTCTCTCACCTACTCTCGAGCTAGGAGAGGACTGGTCAGATCTTGTGTATCAGAAGATGCATTGACACCCAGGTCACTAGGGGATTCCAATGGCACCAAAGGTGTCACAGGTCTCATCACGAGTGCCCTAATGTTGCTGCAACTTCAAGCATTAGCCAGAAGCATGTCGACAGTAGCCAACGCAGCTTCCAGCTGTTTACAGACAGCAATCAATTCTCCTTGTCTTTGGTCACCGCAACCACAGTCCCTAGCCACATCATAGTGTGTAAGAGATAAATATAAGATCTGAAATGGTGCTACTGAGTTTAGAATGTATGCAATACATAACAAGGAGAATAAAGAAACACTAAAAACTGCTCTGTAAATTTCTCTATACCCTGAGATAGCAGGCTCTTAAACAGAATAAATTTCTTTACTCAACTCTATCTGTTACTAGAAACTCTGCTTACCCAAAAGCTACTGCACGAGATAAGTATGCAAACTAGAATGCACTGATATAAACTATATGGTGTGTATCAGCAAGAGATTTAAACTTAGCAGCATCTGGACCTTCTTGAGGTGGAAAAATTACACTAGGAAGTCGCCTTACAAAAGATTTACACTAAACCAAAAACTTAGAGTAATTTGCTAACCACTTAGTCTACACAGTAAAATACACAGGTGTAGTTAACTTCTTTACAGGAGCACACAGAGAAAAATTAAGTTACTGTTTATCAGACAACTGCTGCTGCTGCTGCTGCTACCGGTGTTCTTGCGTCTGCTCGGCTCAGCATCTGCCAGTACACTCTAGACGTGGTTTCACCATGTGTTGAAGACATTCACCGCAGCGCTCCTCAAACACCCAACATGTCATGCAGTTTCCAAAATGCTTGTGTTGAGCCTCTGGGCCATCACAATCCGATCTCAGTCAAACTGAGTTACATCACTCGTATTCCCCATTCTACAGAAGGACAGCAGACTCTCCGATACTACATGCACTGTACTTGTGTCTGACTAGCATCATCCCCCACCAGGTGACACTCCTTTCACCCAGATGGGTTTATTTCGATAGTAGGTACGTGGTCATAATGTTCTGACTGATCAGGGTATGACAAAGACATCACAGAAACTTATCCTGTACCCTGTATTAACAAAAACTATCACTCTATTGTTTAATGCTATTCACACTTTTGCCATCTAAAATTAATCAAGTAAATTAGAAAAGAAGTAGCTAGTTTAAAGAAGCTACTATTAGTGGCTTCATATTTACTTTCGAATATCTTAACATCAGTGTTCATAACTCTCTTCTGTACACATTTCAAAAGGCCAAATCTCCATGAATATTATTTCTGTGCCTTGTATTGTGACTGTATGCATCAGAGTTCACTTGAAACAAGTTTTTACTATCAGCAACAAAAAATTTAAGGAATAAATGTATTGCAAAATCAGTGTAAGAATCCCAAGGTCCTTCAAGAGAAAAGTCATTATTACTTGTTCAAAACAGCATAATATGAGCCTTTGTGAGTCTCCATAAAGCTTTCATTCCAGTTCAGCAACTAATCTGACATTCCATATTCTTCTTGGGCATCGCTTTGTACTACAATATCTCAGAATATGTCTTTGCTTTTGTTTGTCAAAGGACTGTGTTCTATCAGAAAGTTAGCAACCACACAACAGACTGGCTGAAATCTATGTTCTCTCTCTCTCTTGGTACCACTGTAGAAATGTATCCTATTAAACTGTTGTCCACAGCGAACAGTTCCTAAAACAGTGGTGGCCTGAGAGTGAACCTCATCTTCAAGACCTCCAACACACATGGTCTTCATTGCACTCCTGCATGTTTACCAGTAACATCTACACACTTTCCAAGAGGGCATTGTCTCAGTTTTTTCTTATCTCTAGGAATCCAGCATAGAACTTACTTGGTCAATTTCCCACCCATTCTCCTTGCTGCACGTCCTACACACCTCCAATTCACTTTATTAGATTACAGATACGTACTCTCAGAGGCACTTATTTGTTTACTTGTTTTTCCTAATAATTCCCAACAAGCACATCTCCTTTCTTCAATGGACAACTCTCAGTTTTTGAGTGGCTTTTGCATCAAAAGCCCATGTCTTATTCTAATAATTCAAAACTGATTATAGACACTGACTGCAAAGTTTCCATATTAAGACAATCTGGAAGTTCAATTTGGAAAACCCTATTTAGTTTACCAAAATTTTCCAGGTCATATTTACTCCTCTGATTATTTCTTTTGTCACCTATCCAGTTGTTGCCTGAAGCTGCCATAACCAAACCCACCAACTTTTTCTAAGTACTTCATTGTTAATTTTTACTGTTTTCTTTTCAATGTATGTATTATTAATTATTCCAGTGTTATCATAATTGATTTCAGACTACTTTCAAGGTTGTCCTATTAAGCTTTACATACACTTCATATACCCTAAAAGACCAACAGCAAATTATCATCAGCAAATGGATCAGAGGTTGGACAAAACTATGGAAACACCATGAGAAACGCACACTTGCACATGAATGCAGTTGTTCTCCAAGCTTGCACATTGTGCTGCTGTGTTTGACCATGATCGCCATCTGTGCAATGTCCAGTGCCAGTCATGGCCAGAACAGTGCTCTGTGTAGCTGTGAGTGCATTATGTTGGAGCAAGTGAATTTTAATATGTGTAGATTCTTGGTGCTCATATGATGGTTGCTTCCATAAACAAGGTAGCCAAAGTGTCTGGTATTTTATGAGACATGTAACAGAGATTTATACCACATACAGGGAAACTGGAAATACGTCACCTGCTAAGTCATGATGTGGAAAAAAACTGTGTTGGGTGATCATCAGTCACTGGAGAGTACTGTGAGTAAAGATAAGAGGACAACAGCTGCAAAAGTTACAGCAGAACTGAATGTCACACTTGCATGACTGTCACCACAAAAACAACACAAAAGGAGTCCCAGAAGGAAGAAATTGGAGGGTGAGCTTGAACTCCAAAATGACTCATAACTGATGGAAACCCTTGTAACATGGAAACATGATGCCAAAGCCATAGAACCTGTGCTATAGAGTAATGGAAGAATTTGATTTGGTCAGATGAGTCTTGTCTTAGATTGTTTCCAATTTCCGGCCAAGTTTATTTCCAAAGAGTGAAACATGGCAGATGTTCAGTGATAATTTGGGCAGCCGTTATCATGGTATTCCACTGCGTTCCAAGAGGACAGGGCCCCTATTCACATAATCCAGGATGGGTTTTGTGAGCACATCCCCTTGCCGCAACAGTCACCCAATCTCAATATTATTGAGCCTTTGTGATCTACTTTGAAGAGAAGGGTGCACGATCGCTACGCATGCTATCAAGTTACCTGAACTTGCAGGTATTTTTCCAGAAGAATGGTGTAAGATTCCCTGGAAACCCATACAGTGCCTGTATTTACCCATTTTGACATGAATGGAAGCTGTTTTGAATACCAACCAGTTTTCTACACTGTATTAGGCATGGTAATGTGTTGCGTTTTTGGTGTTTCCTTATTTTTGTGTGACTCCTAAATGTTCCATAAATATGTATTCCTTCTTTGTCTGTTTGGATTTTACAATTTAAATCTATCTTTTGGGATACTGAAAAATGTTTTGATGATATGGAATACCCAAGCTACTTTTGTATCTGCACCATGCTATGTAAAATTTCACTAATTAGTAACATGAGCCTTAGAAATTGAATTCCTTACATTATTACTTTTTTAACCATCCTGCCAGACAAACAAATGGAAGATATGCGCATATTAATATGTGTAGTATCAACCATGTACATGCACTGGTAAAACTGCTGATACTGCAGGCCAATCATATGGTCTTCCATAATGGCTAATATATGATCACCCAGCAGTACGCTCTCTCTCAGTTACTGTTAGCTGACTTTGCCTCCACAAGTGAAATTATGACTGCTGGTGCTGTTTACCAGGACTGATTCATACTTATGTGACATAGCACATTCGTGTTGAGAAAAAAAAAAAAAACAGAGATAGGCCATTCACACAGGATATGTACATTAGGGTTGCTATAATCTGAAGGTAATAGATCAGTGTGACTTGAGCAGATGTGCAGGATGCCTCACAGGTGTATGCACGAACCATACCATCAAATGAGTGACTTTGAAAGAGGGCGCGTTATTGGGATGAGAGAATGTGATACACCAATCTGCGAAACTGCTACTCGTGTGGGATTAAATATTTCAAAATATTGAAAAATGGTTCACGGTATGCCGTAGAACACAGTGAGATGTGTTAGGTCACACGACCCAGACCAGCCGCCCGAGAAGATTGACACCTTATCTGAATGGCACTGCAGGACAATCGGCGTCTTCCTCAGCTCTAGTGGAACAGAGTAACACATGGTACACTATCAGGGATGACAGTCCTTTGCCTTTTATTATGGCACTGCTTATGTGCGCGTCGTCCATTTCTCTGCCTACCTTTCACAAATGTGCAGAAACATGATAGATGGCAATTGTGTATGGAACAACTTCACTGGGTACAGCCAGGACACTGTGACCAGTGTGACTTATGTGAATGACGTCCTATGACCAGTAGCCACACCCTTTCTGCACAACACCCCAGACACCATTTTTCAGCAAGACAATGCATGACAACATGTTGCTGCACAAACATGTGTCTCCTTGGTGTCATCAGTTGTCAACCTTTTGCCCAGGTCTGCCACATCACCAGACTTGTTGCCAATCAAAAATTTGTGGGATATGGCGAAAAGACAGGTGCAGTGCTGTGATCCAGTGCCAACCACCATAAATGAACTTGGGAACCAGGTAAATGCAGCATGGAGAGCTATACCACATGACACCATTTGTGCCTTATCACATCAATGCCATCACATATGGAACAAGTTATCAGGGTCCATGGCAGACCTTGTGCCTACCTGGCATCAGGACACATGCTAAACCAAGGTGACCAAAATTCTAATCGTTTGTGCAGAACACACCAATTTACATGTCCTGTGAATATGAACATCCTATCTCTAGTCATTCAAGGTGTTCTGTTTTTTCTTGTGTACATTCCTTAATATCAGACTTATAATATGTATGCATAGTGAATTATTAGTACTTGGACTGACATCAGTTTCAAGTAGGAACTACTGCATATTTATTTCTATCTGGCTTACATTAATTTCCATCAAGATTTGTTATTGTTGGTTCCATGAACTAACAGATAATTTTATTCTGTTGTTACAGAAGTTAATTATGTTCAATAAATGTTGTCGGTCTTAAGTGAGCGTTAAAGCAATGGTGATGTCAAGGTCCCAGTTTTGCTTCACCATGCCCGAGAACAGATGTAAAATTTCTGGAGCTTTGGCTGCAACAACTAAACCAGAATTACGTACTGTTCAAGCACTTAACCAGTTTATCACTGAATCAGTCACAGGCCCTGCTAGCCCCTCCAGCATTTCAGCTATTTAACACAGCTCAAGAAGATTGGGAAGTCTGCCAAAAAACTATCACAATGCCCTTTCAGGCATTTAATATTATGTGTACAGATTACTAACAAGCCTTTTTGCTGTCCATGACTCTGCAGTCATATTCCTTCGATCAAAAGTTAGATCCATTGTCCAGTCCATCTTTCTTGCCATTGCCTGGCATGTTCTTTTTATTATCTGATCATTTTTCCAACAAAATACATGTCGTAATGACAAGTTTAGAACAGTTACAACACTGTTAGTCAGACACATCACATTACACATCTTGGATTACTGATTTGCAGGCATTGAATCAAAAATGTAAATTCACAAGGGAGATTGCTAAGTTGTACACAGAAAGTTTATCTAGTAAATGATACAGTGATTCACTTAGCCCCAATGAGAACATCCACATACAAGATTAAAAACAGTCTGATTCCATCCAGAATGCAGTGCTTCAAATTCTACGTTTCGATCTATATTACAAGAGCATTTGAACTGTCACATGTGACATAGCAAATTTTTGAGCAGACATTGACTTTTCACACAAGGCCCAGAGGCATAGTGATACAGCGCAGCAAATTGCCAACACAGGTTCTACAGTGGTAAACAAATTCCACTCAGCAATGGCCACCTAAGCACATTCTCAGCAGTCCTGGGCTAGTACCAGGCATTGTTTGCAATGACACTCATTGTTTCAAATTTACCTGGATCATTTTCCAATGCTTTCCACATAGGAATGTCCACATTGTGAAAACAAATATTATAATTGTTTAGGTAGAGTTCACACTGCATAAGTATGCTGTAGCAGTCCCAGCCTTACAAAATAAAAAAATTTCAGGCAGAGATCACGTGCTGGTACCATATAAAATTTTCTTACATGCAACAGTGCTAAACATTCGGGTGATTTATCTTTTTGATATTAGTGCATCAATCTCAGTTGTGAGGCGTGTTTTTTAAGTAAGTACCATTTTGAAATTAAGAAAAGACATGCTAAGATATCTCAATAATTTTATTTTCACATGAAAGCCTGTATCTTAATCTACTTTTCTACATAATTTTCATCAATATTGAAGCACTTGTTATAACGTTGTACCAGTTTTTGAATATCCTCCTCATAGAAGTCTGCTGCCTGACTTGTTAACCACTGCATCACCACTGTGTTGACTTCGTCATCGTCTTGAAGATGCTGACCGCCCAGGTGTTTCTTCAAGTGCAGGAACAGATGTAGTCACTGGGCGCAAGTTCGGGGCTGTACGAAGGATGATCTAGAGTTTCCCATCAAAAAGATGTGATGAGATCTTTGGTCTGATTCGTCACATGCGGACAGGCATTGTCTTGCTGCAAAACAATGCCCTTGCTAAACTTCCATGGACTGTTGCTTTGATTCTGGTGTGACATAGGCCACCCATGTTTCATCACCAGTAACAATTTGGCTTAAGAAATCATCACCGTCATTGTGGTACCACTCAAGGAAAGTCAATGCACTGTCTAAATGTTTGGTTTTGTGCACATCCGTCAACATTTTTGGTACCCAAAGTGTGCACAATTTTTGGTAATTCAAGTTCTCTGTCACAATGCCATACAAAACACTATGAGAAATATTAGAAAAGTCATCCCAAAATGAGGAAATTGTATAGCATCTGTTTTCTCTCACCTTATTGTCCACTTCCTGCACCAAACTTTCATTAACGACTGAAGGACGCCCACTCCGTTGTTCAGCACAGACATTTGTGCGGCGATCATTAAATGCTCTCACCCACTCTCTTACCATTCCATCACTCCTAATGTTTTCACCATAAACTGCATGGATCTCACAATGAATATTGATTGCTTTTAGGCTTTTAGCACTAAGAAATCTTATAACAGCCCACACTTCACAGTCGGCAGGACTCACGATTATCGGAGGCATCTTAAACACTCAGTACACAACGTAAACAAGGAAGAATCAAACTGTAATGGCATCAGTGCGTAGATTAAGGTACAGGCTTTCATGTAAAAATAAAATTATTGAGATATCTTAGCACTTCTTTTTTTTTTAATTTCAAAACGGTACTTACTTAAAAAACATGCCTCATATTAACCAGCCTATATAGTGTGGGTGCTCTCTTGCTCAGTGAAATGATTTCAGTGTTGTGGGCAAATGGCCACAGTGCAGAGTTGCTCTTAGGTCATGTGAGACCTAACAGGTGTCTCAAACACTGTCATTTTTGGTTATAACTAATGGAACATTAGTCAAGGACATATTTGGCATCAACTCATAACTTCAGATGTTTTGTACATCATGAAATGCATTCCACCAATTTGTCAGTACCGTGTGAAGCCATTCACTTTGCATGCAATTCATGTCACTGTTTGAACTGGGTTTGGTTGGTGAATGCAGTTGACTTTTAGGCCCACACTTCCTGAAAGCTCAATGCAAGCCCGAGATTTTGCAAAGCATGAACGATTCCATTGGCTGAAGATGAGGGTAAGATTGAACTAGACATACAGACAACAACAGGACCTTGTCCCACAATTCCTACAGTTAGTGGGCTCGCACGTTATAGCTAGAATACAGCCACTCTTTGCAGAACTGAAGACCGCTACAACCCCAAGTTTCCACGTGGAGCTCTCGTGAAATGAAGCACCAAGGCAATTCATGTTCCCACCAAGTTCAGCCTATGAGCTAATAAACTGGAGTAATTTATAATAATGATTAAAATTAGTACCTTATAATGCACAGCATGTAACAGACATTTCTTTATATTTTGAATCCATGGAGAAGGATGGAAAGGTAACATCAAAATTCAATTATATCATTGAGACTTTCAATGTTTGCTATCATTCAAAACAGAGTTTTCATGAAAAAAAAAAAATATTTATGTGGCACAGCTAATGAACTTACAGAGTATAGAAGTCCACCAACTGCTGGCCCTATGCTCATCCCCATCCCAACGAATGTCTCCAGGATGCCCTGAAACAAGAATAAGCAAATATGTTTATACTATAGGTATCTTGCCAGTGGTTAGAACACATTATAGAGTGGAAAACAGACTTCTGTTATTTCATCTAACATAAAGCTAAGGTACATATTTAATATGATATACTATTGTAAAAACATATTTTAGTGTTGTCAGTACACATTCCGTGTGATTGTGTACTAACAGTGTCTATAACAAGTGAAATATTGCCTGGTCTGATAAAATATGGAAATGAAAGAAGACATCAGGAAACACTATGAAAAATCTATAAAGCAAGCTAAGCATAAAATCTGGAAAAAGGTTAAGGAGCTGCAGATGATATACAGGAAACAATTAATATCAGTTGATAACAACACATATGTAACAAAGAGAAGTAGTAGTTCAGTAAATCTGCAACTTTTACTGTAGTATACATAAAAAAAATTGGAAGAAATGAAGGAGCTACTAGCAACAACAGATGACCCTGACATACCAGCAGTTCCAGTCAAAGTATGGAATGTCAGTCAATAGGAGGTCATGGTGACTCCATAGTTGAGGTACTGAAATGGCTCGAATGGCTCTAAGCACTATGGGACTTAACATCCGAGGTCTTCAGTCCCCTAGACTTAGAACTTCTTAAACCTAACTAACCTAAGGATATGACACACAGCCATGCCCAAGGCAGGATTCGAACCTGTGACCATAGCAACAGCGTGGTTACGGACTGAAGCACCTAGAACCGCTTGGCCACAGCGGCCAGCGAGGTACTGAAACTTAAAGGGTTTTACATTATCAGTGTTTACAGGCTAAAACTGGCTGGCACGGACAAGGTCATTCAGTTTGATTTAACTTATTATGTTTGAGCTCAGAATATATTCTAGGATTCTGCAACAGATGAATGCCAGTGAGATAGGATTGTAGTTTTGTGGGTCACTTATACTACCCTTCTTGTAGGTGGGTGTGATCTGTGCCTTTTTCCAACCACTGGCCACAGTTTTTTGTTCAACGGATCTATGGTAGATTCTTGTTAAAATAGGAGCTAAAACACCAACAAATTCTGTACAGAATACAATAGGGATTCCATCAAGCCTTGGACTGTTGATTAATTTCATGATTTAAACCATTTTCACCTCCAATGATACTAGTGTCTACATCACAATCCTTGTAGCAGTGCAAGAAGTAAACTAGGGAAGTACTTCAGTATCTTCCTTAACAAAGGAGTGCTTAAAAGCAGAATTCAGTATTTCTGCTTTTGCTTTGCTACCATCAACATCAACCTGTGTCTCATCCATTGCTGTATGGGCACTAACTATGTTGTCACTATACTTTTACACAGGATCAGAATTTTTGGGTTTTGTGAGAGATCTTTGAGTGACATAGAGGTAGCCACTGGAAACAACATGCATTTCACACTTGACATCCAAAGAGGTTTCAAGCAGTGTCTTTCTTATCTATGGCCCTATGCTTTGTTTTACACCTACTGTGCTGAAGCTGCTATTTCTTTAAGAAATTTGTGCAGTGATTGTTAACATGGAGGGTCCCTGCCATCACATACTAGGTATATATCTATCCAGCTCTCACTCCCTATTCTTTTGAAACTTGAGTCACAGTCTTCTACATGCTCTTGTCCAGAGGTAAATGTTCTGAGTTCTTCATCATGATTACTGAATATGTAAGTCTTACTACTTCTTTCAGCTGCCATTTGTAATTTTGTTTTTCATAACTGATAGCTGCTTTGCCCTGCCAGGTTAGCCGAGAGTGGTAATGCGCTTTTTCCTCGACTTGGGTAGGTGCGCCGGTCCCGGATCAAATGTGCCCGGCGGATTAATGACGAAGGCCAGTGTGCCGGCCAGCCTCAATGTGGTTTTTATCACTATTCCATGGATTACACCAGTCGCATACAGTTGGGGTACACTAATTCAGTCTTGGGGGAGGGGGGTGGGGGGGGGGGGTTATGAGGTGGCGGTAGGAAGGGAGGGCATCCGGCCACCCCTTAAACTAACCTTGTCAAATCTGATTAACCCTGCCGACCCTGTGTAACCACGGGAATAAGGCACAACCAAAAGAAGAATTGACAGCTACTTCATGATTCATTCACTTTCTATATGTTAATCTTGAAAGAAGACAGGTCTGTTTGTTTCCATCATGAGTGGGTTCCCAAATTATTATCTGTTCCAGATAGTTTTCAAAGAAAATGTTCTGCAGGATATCTTGTCACACCCACCACTTACAATACCGTAATTTTCTGAATTGATTGTTAGATGACTAAAGTCTCCTACAGTGATGAAAGTATGATTGGGGAATATTTGTACTAGATAACTGATATTTTCCGTCTTTTAGTTATATCAGAGTACGGGTGTGGTGATCAATAGAAACATACAATCACAAGTTTATGTTCACCCTCAATACTGAGTCTTGTCTAAACAATTTGATATGCATCTTCCATTTCTATCTCAGTGGACTTTAGTTTCTTATCTTCTACAATAAAGTCACCCTCCATTTCCTGTCTGTTTATCCTTTAGATACACACTTTACTTCAAAATCTTCAGTGCTGTCTCTTTCAGGTTTTAGCCACCTTTCTGTGCCTAGTATTACTTAAGCTCAACTGCTTTTCATGATTGCTTCAAACTCTTTGACTTTGTTGCAGATGCTGCAGCATTTGTTCATCAGGATTCTGGTATTGGACCACACGGGAGATTAATGCTCGCTGGAGCAAATGGATCTCGATGCCTGATAGAGGGCAGTGTCACTGCAGTGTTGCACTTGTTACTGTGTGCACCACCATCTTACCCTGCAAATACACCAACCAATAGCATCCCCCATGGCCAGCATAAATACCACCACACCTCAACTGTTCAGTCAGTCATGTACTTTGCCTGATAGCATTTGTTACTATCTCCACCAAACTACTGAGTACTCACCAATGAATTCACTTTCATATCAGTTTTCTCTCTAGTCTCAATTTGAATTGTGGCTCATAAATGATCTATTGATAGTGTTATGTCGAAAGTTTGTCACATTTTCTTGTAGCCTAAATAGTTATTGTCTTGCTATTATTTTGTCAGGTCCACTCTTCATCTGCCCTATTGCTTGACTCTGGTGTGGATCTGAATCCCGACTACAGGCAGTCTCCCGGCCTTGCGTCATCATCATTTCTCTCATGTTTTTTTTTTTTACATGTGTACCGGTATCCAGATATTCGTGGATATAGCAACTGGAATGCATCAGTAGCACATAGAGATGGAATTGTTACAAAAGTCGCTTCAGATCTTGGTGGACAAACACCGTGTGCAGGAGGCCGCTGTGCCACAGGGACCAGCACCCCTGGCACTTGACACCACATTCCGGCCTCTGTCCTTTTCTCCTTTCAATGATGCTATGGAGGACTGGGACACATATTTGCATCACCGAAAGTAACATTTCATGGCGTTTCAAGTCATGGATGATTCACTGGAGTGGTCGCTCTTTCTGTCTTGGGCATTGCCAGACACATTTTTTCTTCTCTGAAAATTGGCACCTCTGTCTGACTCCATTGCTGTTTCCTTTCAGGAGACCTACATTCTGCTGACTAATTATTATTCCCAGTGCTACCATGTGGTTGCCTCCAGGCTAGAATTTCATTAATACCATAAACAGCCGGGGCAGTCATACTGCTTGTTAGTCATTGACTTACAAGAACTTAGCCGAAAATTTTATTTGCACTAATCAAGGTTGTAAGGCTACCTATACCGATTCCTTGATTTGTGATGTAGTGGCTCAACTGGCACCTGACCCAGAGGTTTGCACAGTGGCACTGAAACTGGATGACCCATCATTAGAGGACATCTTGCGCATCACTCATTCGTTCGAAATTGTGCAGTCAGCAAACAAATGACTCATTGCAAGACCACAAGTGGCGGCAGTTCACACACCACCTCATGTCCCACCCCAGCATTGCAAATTTAGGATGACAGCCAGGTTGCAACAACGTCATGATTCATCTTTGTCCTATGTCTCTATGACTTCTGAGCCTTCAGTCACCCCTCAATGAGAGCTATGGAGGCTGCTCCCTTCATACCCACAGTGTTTTTCCTCTCCTTCCAAAGCAGACTGTCCAAGATTGTTGGACTTCCTGTACATGCTGTGGAAAGATGGGGCACCTCTGTTCAGTATGCCACAGTCGCATGACCCAGCCCCTCCCAGTGCCACAACCACGCTAGGACACAGTATATGTACTGCAGGCAGTAGTCTTCCAGTGTGACCCTTTCGTGCAGAAATTATTTCTCATGCTTCTTATGTCTCACCTGGACATCTGCTTTCAGTTGAACACTGTGGACATTGTCCATTTGATCAAAAGTGACGTGTCTGACTGGGTTCACCTATATTGGTACCACCCTCGCCCAAATTGGTGGCCTATTGTGACGGTTGATTCCTCTTCGCGGGCAGTTATCAATTGCAACAACTTACAAATATGTTATTCGCCTTTGGATATTCTTTGTCATCAACCATCTGTTGGCTACCAACATTTTTGACCTCAAAGCCTTCAAGGCATTTGAATTTCCTATCTCATACAAAGTCAGGGGATGTTTTCACGGTGGTCCCTTTTCGGAAACTGGACAATCTCTGCATGGAGTTTTCATCTCTCTTTCTCTTTGGTGTGTGCTTCAGACTTTCAGGTGCACATACCCTTTGGCTGGATGTCACACCATATTTTTAACATGCCACATTGATTCCAGTGGCCTTGTGGGCTGCCATGAAGCAGGAACTCTGTCGTCGAACGTGTCAAATCTAGTGCATGTGCCATGCCCCTAGTAATAACCTAGAAGCTGAATGGGTCTCCTGGGGATTTCGAGATGATCATCCATGCTCATTCACAGGTAAAAACCTATTCTATTCCCTGGTAAGGAGATCTCCTCACTAAACTGGTTGGGGTTGTATAGGTACAACTGCCTTCCCTTTGGTATTTCCTCAGTCCCTTCAATATTCCAGCGATTTCTGGAACAGTAGAAACAGAATATTCTGGCTTGTTCAGTTACTTGAATGACATTATCACCTTATTGCCACAGGATCTTCCCACCAGGAGCATTAGGAAAAACTCTGCACCCTGTTCACGGCCCTGAGGGACACAGGCCAGTGTTGTCATTTGGAGAAGTACAGATTTTTCCCACCCAGGAGTGGAGTTCTTGGGGCACTGGCTCTCCAAAGAGGGAATCTGGCCTATCAATGAGAATATTGCTGCCATCACTTCTTTATCTCACCCGACAAACTTACCTGAATTACAAGTGTTTCTGGGCAAGCTCAGCTATTACAGTACATTCTTACTCCAGGTGGCCCACATTGCACAACCTCTCAATCAACTGCAGAAAAAGGGGGTCCCTTACACCTGGACCTTGCCTGCAACCAGGCTTCTGTCAAATTGAAAACTATGCTGACATCCACACCCCACCTCACACCCTCTTTTCCTGACTGCCCATTGGTTGTCGCCACCAATTCATCCATCTATGTTACTGGAGCAATCTTGGCACACAGGAACAGTGACAGTTCCAAACAGCCTATTGCATATGCCTCCAAGACCCTGACCCTGGCACAGCACAACTATTCACAGATCAAAAAGGAGGCCTTGGTAATAGTGTTCACAGTCAAGAAATTTAATGTCTACCTTTATGGGACACAGTTCTCTCTAATTGCAGATCTCAAATTATGGATCACAAGACATTGGTGGCACTATTCAGGCCACATTCTAGTCTTCCAGAAGAGAGAACGCAGTGTCTCCAGCACTGGGTGTTCTTCCTCAGTGCCTACAATTATACTATCCAGCACAAGTAAACAGCCCAGCATTCCAATGCTGATGCATTGTCCCATCTACTGGCTGGAACGGACCCACCAGATTTTGACCAAAGGGAGGTCCTCTACTTCCACACCTACGTCAACATACTTTGGATGGTTTTCCCTTACAACCATGTTTGTTGCTGCTGAAACATGCAATGACACCTCCCTACAACAGGTCCTTCACCATGTAATCCATAGCTGGCCTCATTATCTCAATCATTGTTTGACAATAGAGCTCCACCCTTGGAAACAGCTGTCTTATTGTCTCTCAGTTGCGGATGGTATCATCCTTTTGGATACTGACAAATGTACATCAAGTGGTTATTCTGAAGGAATTGCATCATTGGGTATTGAGTTTGCTCCACCAGGGTCACTATGACACGTTCTGCATGGAGATGCTGGCATGCTGCCATGTGTAAAGGCCAGAGATCAATGGCGACATTGAAAATATGGTCTGTAGTTGCGCAGCGTGCACCTGCCACCAGCTGCCCCCCCCCCCCTCTCAATCCTTTGCCCCTGGTCTACTCCTTGCCTCCCTTGGATCTCAATTTTGTAGGCCCATTATTGGTTTTTATATGGTTGGTCACTGTGGGAGCTTATTTGTAGTACCCCTAAGTCATATGCATGGCATTCACCACGGTCGACACCACCATTACTGTCATAGTCCACGTTTTGACCATTAAAGAGTTATCTCACACATTGGTCTCTGACGATGGCCCACAATTCGCGGCCTCTGCCTTTGAGGACTTCTGTGCAGCCAATGACATCAAACACATCTGTAGCCCTCTGTTCCACACTTCCTTCAATGGTGATGTTGAGCGTCTGGTCTGGACTTTTAAGCAGCAGCTGAAGAAGGCTGTGGAATCTTTTGCCACTATAGCAGACTTTACCTTATTTTTCAGCACTTATTACACCACACCAATTATCAATCATAGCCCTGCAGAGCTCCTCCATGGTCGCCATCCTTGGACCTTATTTCATCTGTTGGCACCATCACCATCAAAACCTTGCTCGCATCCCTCTGGACATTACACCCCTTGCATGGCAGTGCAGGCATGATCCTATGGGAATGCTGAGGCTTGGACACCAGCAACAGTAGTGTCCATCTACAGGCAACAAGTTATGTCAATCCAAACACAGAAGGAGATCAAAGTGCCATCATCACAACAAGCACAGGCCTCAGACACAAGCATCCCCCCAACAGCCCCCTCTTCCACCACGTTCTGGTGCCAATTTAATACTATGCCCAGAGCCCCTGCCTGCTACTGCTGACATCCCGTTGTTTCCCTGGCCCTCTCCTCTGGCTCCCTACAGATTTGTGGTTCCCCCTGGAATGCCCGCTCCAGCGATATCCCAATGGACATTGCCGAATGCATGCACTTTTTCTCCACAGCCTACAGTTGATTTGACAGCACCTTTGCCCCTACCTTCGTTTCACATTCCATGACACTGTCCATGCAATTTCCACTCATATGCACCAGTTTCAGGTGGGAGGGATCTGATATCAGGCCACACTGACGTTGAATGCTGCTGGAACAAATGGACCTTGATGGCCAATAGAGGAGAGTGTCACCACAGTGCTGCTCTTGTCTAGTGGGTGCGGCACCATCTCACCAAATGAATACACTGGCCAATAGTGTCCCTTCTGGCTGGCATAAATATCGCCGTGCCTCAACCACTCAGACAGTTGTGAACTTCACTTGATAGCATTCGTTGCTATTTCCACTGTACTACTGACTACTTGCCAATGACTTCGCTTTGATATTGGTTTTCTCTCTGGTCTTGATTTGGACTGTGGTTCATACATGATCTGATGACAGTGTTGTGTCAAAAGTTCATCCATTTTGTTGTAGCCTAGATTAATATTGTCTTGCTCTTGTTGTGTCGGGTCGGCCATTCACCTGCCCTGTGCACTCTGGCATGGGTATGGGTCCCGACCACAGGCATTCTTCCCACCTTGCATCATCATTGTTTCTCACCTGTTCTCTGATGTGTGCACCAGTATCCAGCAACTCACAGATATAGCAAGGATTGTAATCACTTCACCTGTGGCAGCTGTTTCTATGGATCTTATCCCAATACTTGGGAGTCTCCTACTGCTATTGTCATCTGGAATGGATGGAAAGTCACCTATGTTCCTTTGAACATACAAGCATGAGACACATGGTTGACAGCATATGGCAGTTTGGGTCTGACCATGAGTCATGCTTAGATAGCCTAATGGCAAGGTGACCACTTGCAATAAGCAGGAAATTTGGGTTCAAGTGCCGATCTGGCACAAATTTTCATTGTCATCATCACATTTTACAGCTGATGATTGCCCATATTCACAACTGTGAATATGTTCTCATGTATCGAAGCTACGGTTCAAGCCTCCCATTCAGCTCAGAACCCAAGAGTCACTGTCCACTCTGGAGACAATGCCACTGACTGTGAGCATCACTGAAACTCTGTAAACGAAATCTGCAAATCACTGGAACTATCCATGTATGACCTCAGAGACCAGAGAACAGACATTATTAATTCCTATGGGTGTCATGATCTGCAGCTTATAACACATTGTTACATCAATGACAGCCATAAAAGAAGTCTCAGGGCACACATACATAGTAGACAATTTGATCCTTCCCATCACTTTGTGCCACTTCCTTATGGGGTACCGTTATTCACTATACGTTTGAACTACTGATAAGTAACGGTGCCCTACTCTTTTGTGTTTGGCTCCCCTGACAATGGTCACAGCAGGCTTTCCAAAAGCTAAAGGATGCCTCACTGACTTAGTGTCGGTTTCAGCACTTCAAAGTTACTGGTTACGGGGATGGGTGTATATCACAATGTCTCTTTGGTCCCTGATCCCACTTTACAGGGCTTCCAGGACTACCACTGACATGCTGCTCACAATCAAGTGAATGAGTGATGATAGATCCTGTACAGTATCCACTGAAGAGGATAGTACTTGAGGTACCTGCAGAATCTCTGATACAAGACCCTTGGAATTTCATCCAACACATCCATTCCATACATTTTTCTACTGCTCGACAGCAACCAAACTGATTTCCAGCTGCTTATGAACAGCAACTAATTTGTACCATGCCTGAGAACAGCATTCATATTAGAGCTGCATTTTGACTGATGCGGTATTTATCTGAACACTACAAATCAACCTTAAATTATCTTCACTGATATTATTTTAATTTCAGTGTTTATCACATTAGAATGACTGAAAGTTCTGTTTAAGATCTGAAGCTACAATGCCCAAGTGCAAACACTAAGAGAAAGACCAGGGATAAAACTTACTGGTTGCCTGACACTAACTTTGTATCTCAATCTCTTGTTAAGGTTATGCTCAATGACAGATTATGTAGCAGTATTGTAAACACTGGCTAACACTGTAGTTGAAATGGGAAACTAAATGCAATATGATATTATATAGTTGTAATAGGTACAAAACATTATATCACAACACTGTCATTGATAAAAGCTAAATTTACATTGCAACTGCAAACCTTCGAACAATGACCTAGAAGAAACACGTCAGAGCAACAACAAAAAAAGTGGAAATATTGCATTAAACACATAAATACTTACACTGCAATGAAGGGAGATGATTTTCTCAAAAGATATTGATGCCAAAGTTTACAGAATACACAACTGTGGGTCTCAATAACATACATTTTATCATATAAGTATGTAATAAAATTATAGAATACGTGTTTTTGAATTAAGGCGCTGTTGCCACAAATTTAGCTTAAAGTTCATGACATAGTACAAATTCTGAATGGCACATCACAATATGAAGAATAGCGACATGTTATAATATATGATTCCAAATTGAATCTATTGGGCATAAGCAATCTCACACAAAGAAAAATCCAAAAGTTTGCTTAAATATGAAAGTAAATGTGTGAAATGCATTGACTTTTTACTTAGCTGAATTTGACACCTTCTACACTAGCATACGAAAAATAAACACTTCAGCATCAGTTTACAACACTCAAAATAATGAAAACCATAGAGAACCAACAAAGTACATCTTCCACTTGGGGTGGCTAACATTGCAGTTGTTTAAATTCTAGAACATATTCTGAGTCTGAATTTAATACATTTCCTAGAGACTGAAAAGCTTATGTCCACAAATCAGCACAATGGCAGAAAGCAGTGCTCATGTGAAACTCACCTGACCCTTTTCTAGCACGATATACTGCAACTACGAATGGAGGTCAACAGGCACATTTCATATTTCTAGATTTCCAAAAAGTATTTAACATGGCACCCCACTGCAGACTGTTAATGAAAGTACAAACATACAGTATAGGTTTCCAGATATGTGAGTGGTTCAAAGATTTATTAAATAACAGAACCCAGTATTTCATCCTCACCAATTAATGTTCATCAAAGACAAGGGTCTTGTCGGGTGTACCTCAGAGAAATGTGATAGGACTGCTGTTATTTTCTATATACATAAATGATCTGGCAGACAGGGTGGGCAGCAATCTGCAGTTGTTTGCTCCTGAGCTGTGGTGTATGGCAAGGTGCCAAAAGTGAGAGACTATAGGATAATACAAGATAACTTAAACAAAATTTCTAGTTGGTGCGTTGAATGGCAACTAACTCTACATGTAGAAAATTGTAGGTTAATGCAGATGAGTAGGAGAAACAAACGTGTAATGTTCAGATACAGCATTAGTAGTGTCCCACTTGACACAGTCATGTCATTTCAATACCTGTGCATAGCATTCCAAAGCGATGTGGCATGGAATGAGCATGTGAGGACTGTGGTGGGGAAGGCGAATGGTTGACTTCAGTTTATTGGGAGAATTTTAGGAAAGTATGGTTCATCTGTAGAGGAGACTGCATATAGGACATTGGTGTGACCTATTCTTGAATACTGCTTGAGTGTTGCGATCTGCACCAGGTCCGATTAAAGGAAGATGTTGAAGCAATTCAGATACATGCTGCTAGATATGTTACCGGTAGGTTTGAAAAATATGCATGTGTCATGAAGGCACTTCAGAAACTCAAATGGGAATCTCTGGAGGGAAGGTAACATTCTTTTTGAGGAATACTATTAAGAAGATTTAGAGAACTGGCCTCTGAAGCTGACTGCAGAACGATTCTACTGCCACAAACATGCATTTTGAGTAAGGACCACAAACATAAAACATATGATAGAAGAAATTAGGGATCATACAGAGGCATATAGACAGTCATTTTTCCCTTGCTCTATCTGTAAGTGGAACTGGAAAGGAAACGACTAGTAATGGTACAGGGTAACCGCTACCATGCACCTTACAGCAGCTTGCAGAGAATGTATGTACATGTAGATGTAAATGCAGTTGTTGAATTTAATAAAGACATCTGCTTCAGTCTGCCATACAGAAATCATAGAGGTGCTAACAGAACAAGGGTGATCCACAACATTTACAGGGTGTCAATAATTATTCATCACCACTGACAAGCCCACTGAATAATTTTTTATAGTAAAAAGTGTAAAGCAAGTAGACCCAATATTGCCAAATCTCTTTACAGCTGTGTTGGATATGGCAATGTCCAAGAGCCAACTGGAAGGAAAAATTATGAAAATTAATGGAAATCAGTTAAACAACCTACACTTCACAGATGATATTGTGTTCCAAGCATAGAGGAACTGCTAGAGAAAGGCGCAAGAAACTTTAATGGCCCCATCAGTCATAAACATATTGTAACTTATCAAGGGCAGGACTAGATGTGATAGTAACCATATAATATAGTAGCTCAGCTGCAATTTGTGCACAGCTTTTTATGTGGTCATGACCACCAACCACCTGTCCATGCCAGGGAATGACCACCATGAAACTGTTGTCAGGAGCATAATTGATCACCCAGTAGCAGACACACTCCTGGGCACAACATGTTTGACCTTAATGGCTGCTTCAGCACCTATGATATCTGTCTCTCCCACCCTGTCCCTACCCTCTTGCCATCCACCCTGCCTCCATTTCCTGTCATCACTCACAGTTGACAGTTATGTGCATGGCAATATGTCCAGTATGAGCAGGGCCATATCATTCTTTATCTATTAATTTATTTTCAGTCTTTTCTCTTAATTGATAATAACAGATTTCCTATGTTTTCCTCCTTAACTAGTATTTGTGTTTTCAGACGAAACTCCTATTGCCACTTTCTCAACACTGAACTTTTTCAGTTCATCTAAAGCATAGGAAGGCAAATGCTCTACAGTTTCTACACCAAAATTCACCAACTCCAATATCCTACCTACAATACAATTATCTGGATGGTAAAATTAAATAAGTAAAAAACCCAATTAGAAATTTGCATGACTGGAGAAATCCATCACTAATTAATTAGGATGCACATTGTTTAAGATCCATAGCAAATGCACAATTACATTTGTGATGACTGATTTAATTTTCATTTGAGTACATGAAAAGATTTTAATCTTACACTGAAGAGCCAAAAAAACTGGTACACATGCCTAACATTGCATAGGGCTCCCACAAGCATGCAGAAGTGCCGCAACGTGACACGGTATAGACTCGACTAAAGTCTGAAGCAGTTCTCGAGGGAATTGACATGATGGATCCTGCAGGGCTGTCCATAAATATGAAGAGGTAAAGAGCCCTTCTGAACAACACATTGCAAGACATCCCAGATATGCTTAATAATATTCATGTTTGGTGGCCAGCAGAAGAGAGTTCCTGGAGCCAATCTGTAGCAATTCTGGATGTGTGGGGTGTCACATTGTCCTGCCAGAATTGCCCAAGCTCCTTGGAATGACAATGGACACGAATGGATGCAGGTTATCAGACAGGATGCTTACGCATGTGTCACCTGTCAGAGTCATATCTAAACTTACCAGGGGTCTCGTATCACTCCAACTGCACATGCTCTACACCATAACAGAGCCTCCACCAACTTGAACAGTCCCTTGCTGACATGCACGGTCCATGGATTCGTGAGATTGTCTCCATACCATACAAGTTCATCTGCTAGACACAATTTGATATGACCAGGCAACATGTTTCCAGTCATCAACAGTCCAATGTCGGTGTCGACGGGCCCAGGGAAGGCATAAAGCATTGTGTTGAGCAGTCATCAAGCGTACGTGAGTGGGCCTTCAGATCTGTAAGCCCATATCAATGATGTTTCGTTGTACGGTTTGCACGCTGACACTTGTTGATGGCCGAGTATTGAAATCTGCAGTAATTTGCAGAAGGGTTGCACTTCTGTTAAGTTGAACAATTCTCTTCAGTCATAGTTGGTGCCTTTCTTGCAGGATCTTTTTCCGGCTGCAGTGATGTTGGATATTGGATGTTTCACTGGGTTCCTGATATTCATGGTACACTTGTGAAATGGTCATACAGGAAAATCTCCACTTGTTCACTACCTCAGAGATGCTGTGTTCCATCGCTCGTGCGCTAACAATAACACTGCGTTCAAACTCACTTAAATCTTGATAAACTGCCATTGTAGCAGCAGTAACTGATCTAACAACTGTGTCAGACACTTGTCGTCTTATATAGGTGTTCCCAACTGCAGCACCCTATTCTGGTTGTTGACATATCTCTGTATTTGAATCTACATGCCTATACCAGTGTCTTTGCCATTTTAGTGTACAAGAGGTGCAATAATTCTCATATGATGTACATTTTCAGGTTAGACAGCTTTGACTGTTCCAAAACCAAACAATTTAAAGCTGATTGCATCATCTTCTTCATGGTTATCCTATCCTCCTCCAGTCTTTGAGCCAGCCAGCATAGATTTCCCTTTGTATCTGGCTTTGATTCATATGTAGTAGATGGTTCTCCCATTCCTTTCCATACTGTTGTTCTTTTCTACTATTCATAGAACATGGGATTCCTCGTTTATCTCACACTTATTTTTATAATCTTCTGATTCATATCTTGCCAAAGGTCTTAGAAGTCTCATTTCTGTAACTCATTAACCTTAAAGTCTGACTGTGCATCAAAGTGAGCAATATAAACATAGTCTCTTGCACAGAAAATTTGTTTCCATATTTGTAACTGCTTTCCCTTACTGGCAGTTATCAACTTTAAATCTGTATTATGTATTTAGAAGAATGCCTTTATGGAAGTTTAATTTTACACATGTTATAAATGTTGCCTGTCCTCCAATGCTAAATTTTGCACCACACACTGCACAGTCAACACAGTCAACACTCTCACCCCATTATTTAATGAATGCAATAATTTGTTCTTTATTTTACAAATTCATTTCCCTATCACTAGCACAGGATATATTACAATATCAGTGGTCATAATCATAGGGCTCTTTAATAAATTAATAAAATGCAACATATTACACAATTCACATAAAAAATACTTCCACAGCAACTGAAAACTTATGTCCAAACAAACCATATTGTTGACAGGCCTAGCAACTGAAAACTTAAGTCCAAACAAACCATATTGTTGACAGGCCTACCAGTTTTCAAAAAAAAAATGATGCAATATACTGCATTCAAAGTGTGGCACAGCAATGTTTTAAGAGATAACATTCTTCAAATCTGTGCTATAACTAAAGTAATAAAATGAGAATTTGTCAACTATACTGAACGAATTATTTTAAAAATAAAAAACAAATATAAAACACTGAAGAAGAGAAAGTGTTAAGATGACAGACGTAAGTGATAGCTAACAAAGGGACAAAACAATGAAGGATGTGGACCATGTAGGTGATCTAAATGATTAATGGAAAATCTCATATAAAGATGTGAAACAAATACTAACAAAGAGATAGAGGGGCTGGCCAGTACTTACCTCAGCTCAGTACAGCCGATAGATACACATAAAACAGAACTGAAATTTTAAGTTCCTAGCTTTCGGAACAAATGTTCCTTCATCGGGGAGGAGAGAGGGGAAAGAAAGGGAAGATGGAGGCATGGTTGTCAGAGGGAAGCCAAAGATATATCTTTGGCTTCCCTCTGACAACCATGCCTCCATCCTTGCTACCCTCCCTATTTTCCTTTCCCTGTTGCTTCATAACCTGGGTTGTGAGTAACTGAATCTCCTTTCCCTTCTTCCCTTTCTTGCCCCTCTCTCCTCCCCGATGAAGGAACATTTGTTCCGAAAGCTAGGAACTTAAAATTTCAGTTCTGTTTTATGTGTATCTATCGGCTGTACTGAGCTGAGGTAAGTACTGGCCAGCCCCTCTATCTCTTTGTTAGTATTTGTTTCACATCTTTATATGAGATTTTCCATTAATCATTTAGATCACCTACATGGTCCACATCCTTCATTGTTTTGTCCCTTTGTTAGCTATCACTTACGTCTGTCATCTTAACACTTTCACAAAAACAAATATAAGAATAATAATATGTAAAGACTGGCATTCCAAGTAGTAAAACTGTAAGAATCCCTGCAAAGCCATATCTCATGGGTGAGAAATTTAATATAGGGTAGTTGATGAACGAAGGATTGTGCGAAGTTACTATTTCGCAAAAATAACCTTAACATGATATGGAAAATTAAACCTCAGTTGCAAAGCAAAAACGTTATCAATATCAATTAAGCAGATATTATTTACCAAAACAGTTCCAATTGTGTCAGGAAATACTTCAACAACAAACACATAGCTGGCGGTAGCATAGGCACTTGCTCCCAGAGCTTCCATTCCACGCACCAGGAAACAGTACATCGTAAAAATTGTATATGAATCAATGCGAGCTAATAACCTGTAACAAGCATAAAAATTAAATATACGAATTGTCACTGGATAACAGCAATTAACATTTCAATGAGATCCTTATGAACTTCATACTTCTGACTTTATTTTATTTTGCTAAAAAGAATTGTATTTTTTTTTTCTTTTATTTTCTGCTGGAACCCAAAAATGGCATCTGCAAAACTGTGAGCTAACAGCTATTAGTTTTCAGGGTCATCCAGGAAGTAAAGGTTATTGAGTTATAAAAAAATACAAACTTTACAGGAACAGAAAATAAGTATTTGAGAGTTCAGCAACCACTTAGTAATAGGTCATTTCACTTACAATGTGGGCATTACACAACAAATCTTTAAGATTACATAAGTCTTGGCAGTTGTTCAGCACAATTCAGCTCAGTGTTATCTTCAATACGAAGTACCTAGTCACATATTCGATTACAATCAAGACTTAGTGACAGTCACTTGTTGAAACTAGTAATTCAGAAAGCTCGTGCAGTATAACTGTGATCTTGACATACATTATAACACCATACTACTAAATACTGTCACATACTCTTATCAGCCTTTGCATCTTCATTTGATTATCAGAATGAGGTCCAGTTTCCCAACTGATGCAACATAGCGACATCACTGCCCAATGAAAAACCCTTTCTTTTAATCTGAACAGCATCTCTAGAGCCTTGCAAGGTTTAAAATTTTGTATAGTCATTGATTTCTCTCTTCAAATAAAGTGAATTTCAAAGAATAGCCTTCAAGTCCCACTGTACGGTCACAGGTATGAGTAGCTCACGCAAATTTACAGTCACACTCTGCATAAATTGGAAAGAAGTAGAATCTCAGATGCAGAGGCAGCTGCCACATTATTCATCATGGAGACATATCACAAATTAGGCTCCCCTCCATTGGTAAAAGGGAAGTGGCACCTGATATTATTTTATGAGTAGAGAATTATAAACAACAGTTTGTTTGCTACTGAAGTAATGTACAGTCAAGTATCACAATCTAAGTGAAGATGCAAGTTGCAGTACAGAATAGGTCTGATCATGATTCCTTTACAAATTTTTGATTTAGAATCCAAGATACAGTATGTATTATTTCACAAGATTTAACATTTGAAATTTCAAATACATAGAATATAGTACAATTGGGTTAGATAGAGCAGCAATCAGTCGTAGAATTAAGTTGCTTTAATATGACATTTACAGTCACAATGCACATCAGATTTCAACCTGAAATCTGATCTGTGTTGTGACTACAAATGTCATATTAAAGCAACTTAATTCCACGACTGATTGCTGCTCTATCTAACCCAATATAACCACAGTCATTGCGTGCACCCACCCCATGGAGGGCAACCTGATATAGTACAATGTTCACACCGAGCTTAGAATATGCCAATAACCATGGCCAGATCAAGAACATTTTCCTACAGAAAGGACTTTTCTGTCAATAACAGAAATATATCTAATACTAGAATCCAAAGAGTTACAATCAAAATTAGAGTGCAAAATATAGTGTTGAAAGGCAGATCTCGCTGATGCATATTTACATTTGCCATTAGAGAAGGAATCACAGCAAGTGTAGGTAATGGGTACACACTTCACGTTGTACTCTCATAACTGACTATCATTTGGAGTATCAAGTGTACCTGCATTGTTTGAAATATATATGGAACAACTGAAATCATTGGTTCCTTATTGTATTAACTGCCTGGACAGAATAACAGTAACATACAAATCACTATAAACACATTTTCCCTTATTTACCACGTAAACTCAGACTGCTGTTTGAGCAAATGCTATTTTTTTCTGAAGGAAAGGATGTACTTGAGGCATGTGTTCATTGTATCTGGATTTGGACCAACTAAACAACATTTAGCACCAACTCATTTCCTCCCTTACACTACAATTAAACTGAAAACATTCTTAACAAAAAATATTTACTCTGTCTGTCTGTCTCTTCCCAATAAAACATATAACTGACATCAGAGATATGAAGAGCTATTTCTATGGCATATGTAGAGTATAACATCTGGTGTTCCACATTGCCCAGAGGTGCAGTACACAAGACATGTCACAGCATGCCTTCTTGTTCCCCAGGCTTGTGCAAACTGAAAGGTGTCAAATTCAAATGGACGTCAAGTGTCCAGAGGGAAAGGGCACATCATTGGCCTCACTGCTGTGCAACGTGACAAAATTGAACTTAATACCTCATAATAAATGAATGATTTGGATTACACAGTAACTACACACAATCACCGACTTCGAGATTTCAGTAGGGTGTATAGGCACCATGCACTGCATCCAGAGATTCGACGTATCAGCTGCAGACCCAGAAACCTTCCTCCAACTCACCCAAGTGAGGCACAGCTCAGCTCCACACATATCAGCAATGGCTGATACTGGACAGTGACATGTAAATTGTTGAACAGTGTAAATGTAATCTACTCTATGGACAATATGTCAGGCGAATATGTGTCACGGGGAAACATCAGTAATTGTCATTTCTCAACATACACTATCAGATGTTGGTCTGTTGACATATAGCACACCAATTTGTTAGCAGTACTTCAGGCCTTTGGACCTGCCCTTTGCAATGATAACTATACAGCTTACTCTCATTACACATTCAATGACATTGCATGTAGTTTTCCATGGAAACATGAACTGCCAAACTTGGTGTCCATCTGTTCCATTCAATAGAACGCACTTCTGGAATGCAATTACTACAGTAGTGCCTCACGTGTAGATGACCATCACTTTAGGACATGTTGAAGGGGACTTAACAGAAAAACTCATTTGTAGACTGTCAATGTACCTCCTGAAACTGACGCTGCCTCTATGTGACCACAACTGTTCACCACAGTGTTCCATATATCCTCCAAGTCTGGATTCGTTTGAGAGGTTCCTCATCAGCATTATGTTTTACATAAATTCCAAAAGGCACTCAGGTTCATTTTCATACATGTTCTAACATACAGTTTCTATTCACAACAGATAACAGGGAAGAGATTGAATGGGTGTGAAATTAGATTTCATATAATTGCAATCCACAAGTCACACCAAAGAACGTACAATATTCTCTACTGTTACTTATGGGAAAGTACAGAAGAACAATTACTTTTCGAGCAAGGAAATCTGTTACTGGCTACTTCACATATGACATGCTGTCGAAACCATAAAATACATAACAGCAGACAATTTTGTACAATCAAACATAAATTATGCAGTTTAAGGTGAGCAATCATAATACAATAATTGCATATGTTATAGTTTTATACTGTGAATTCAATAGCTAGCTGTACAGCTATTTGTGTTCTCACACTTCTATGCTTATAAATTACTGACTCAAAGTATTTACAGAAGAACGGAACTGCATTGTAAGCCACCCCAAATATTTCACTGCTCATGTTTTATTCACATAATCTCTTACTCACGTGCACAAGAGTGTAGTGATGTATTACCTATTTTTGAAATTTCATAAGTACTGCAAAAAATTCATAGTATGTTGTCAACTGTAAAATTAATTTGCACTTTTTAGACATGGCAACAATCCTTGTTCAGAAACAATCATTCCTTATTTCTGTTGTCTATATATGTGAAAAAATTTGTACTTTTTGTGCATTTTTGAATGTTTGTATTTGTGATTTACACAATATTAGCATTAATATATCTGTTAGAAAAGTTCATCCCAATTTTCAGCATATATTTATGAAAATAAAGATATTTTTTGAAAATGTTTGTAAGTTATGAGTGTTGTGCATAACATATTTTAGAGTAAATCGACATTCATTATTTACAATCACTGTAGAACATATTATAATTAACACATTGTGCTTCATTTAGTTTTTTCTTTCAAAATGAGTATATATTATTTGCATTTATCATAAATTAAATCTGTTTTTGTAAGTGATCATAATGTCAAAACAGTTTCACAAAATGAGCAACTTTTAACACAGGCTTTTCGATTGGCTGTCTCTTTTTGTGTATTAATAGCTTCATTTCTTTAAGGGAACTAGTAATACTCATTGCATATCAGATCCAGAAATTAAAAGCAAATTACCATGCTTAGTTTATAAACTTGTTTACTGTTCAATAAAACATAGCACCAGCCACAACACAGCCCTACTGTGAATTCTGTTCTCAAACATTCATAAGCTATTGGATATCACCCTCAGTACTGTCAAAAGAATAAGAGCTGCTGTGAATGGCTGTGTGTTGAGGGCTATGAAAAGTCTTGTATCAGAGATAAGAGAGATACCTCAAGTACTATTCTTTCCTGTAGATCTTGTCTCCTCTAGAGGAAGTACAAGATCTATCACAACTCTTCTACTTGCCGTGAGAGTTGTGTAAGAGGTACACCTAAGGTCTGGGGAGTCTGCGACCAGGAGAATGCATGGTGTTGAAAATGAGCCACTGAGACAGTTCACCTATTGGGAAACCTAGTTTCCCATGTCAAGGATAGGAAAATCCAAAAGTGTGAGGATCTATCAGCAGTTCAAATATAAGGTAAGTACTGGAAACAGCAGCATGGAATGAGAACTGACATCAGGTTTAATCAGTGTGTGTACCATAGAGCCTCATTCATCATGTTGAAGAGGCTACTCTGGTAGGCATTGAGGGAACAGTGAACAACCAACTGCAGATTGTGTTGCACATGCCTCTATCTGGGCTCCAAGTTGTACTTGGATCATTCCAGAACATGGCAGAGAAAACTGAGGAGATCAGCCTTTCTCACAGAGTTGCAATATGCCCCCCAATCTGAAGCATTGCACCCAGAGCAGATCATGACCAAATGATTCTGACAAGGGAATGGTCCAACTGACATATTGAAACCTACCCTGCAATTTTTCATGCAGGTAGACCACACAAAAAGAAATGGGAAGTCAAAATTTTAAATGCTGAAGTGGATTACAAGTATTTTTTAAGAAATGTTAAAGTTACTCATTTTTGCTGCATGGAGAACTGCTTATCAAAGTGGTTTGAGCAGTGCTTCCTGTCTAGTGCTCGAATTGGTAAAATAAGCAGATGTAGCCATGACAAATGGATGCAGTGCCATGAAACATGAAGTCCAAAGTCACACACATGAATTTTAAGGATTTAAACAATAAAACCATGCCAAAAAACCTCCTGTTATCAGTTTTTTGAATAACTTGCAGTTCATTTTGACGAGCAAAGTGTTGCAGATATAACTGTTACGCAAGTGACTAGCAGAGGAAAGAAAATCATGGCACTGTATGGGCGTTACATCATAGACTACTTATATCAGTCAGGACTTTAATTTTTTGACATTATATATTTTACAACAGTTATGCTAGACCATTCCTAGGATAATTTTTCAATAGTGTATATTCTGTTAACAATGAAACAGTTCCTTCCTTATTCCCTGTAGCCATCACAAAAATGTGAAGTGCCTAACGTATTTCAAAAACAAACATATCCCTTACATCAAGCATATCTGATAAAAGAAGAAATGCATACAGGCACTTCACAGTAATTTCCAATTTTATTTAGACTAAACTGGAATGGAGTAAAAATGATTGCGACCATTTTTCTGCATATTTTGCTGTGTTCTAGGCATACTTGACAAAAATTGTAACGTTGTGGTCCAAGCAAACATGAAGAAATGACTAAAGTTTAACAATACTGTTCCATTGATAAACCTGAAATGAGAAAGAGCTATAAGAAATTATATTGTCTGACAATTATCTGAAAAATGCTTTACACTGTTGAAAAAATTTTTATTGAGAGGGTGATTCACATTATTAATGCTTGGTGGAATCTGAATTCTATTAATAGTCTTTTCGTCATCCTCCTAAGGAAAGAGGCATAATTATGCCCAGCCAAAAGTCCAAAAACAAAAAAAAGCAATGAAATATTCTCTACAAATAGTAAGAAGATGTTTTGGATGCAACATTGAAAATTATTCTCTCCCACTTTTCCAGCTTTTGCTATGCTTGACTGCAAGACTTCTGCAAGTAAACAATCTGCTTTTTTTTTATTATTATTATTATTTTTTAAATCCCTGCGCCTAATTTGGCTTGTTGTTTCTGAAGACATAGATAAACTTGTAAAAACAGTAAACCACTGATACCTATCACTGGCTTTGTTGCTTATGAATGTGTCACAGCATTCATTCACTGCACAAGCCACTGTCTTCACCCCCCTCCCACCCTTTCCTCTTGTTGAAAATGATAAATTCCAGTTTGGATGTAACTTGACTGATTGGCTTTATATACAGTTTTTAGGAGATAACAAGAAGCTTCACCTTCACATCAGGTACGAATTTCTCTATTGCTTTACCTATTAATAACATCTCCCCTACACGTTTTTCTTGAGGTAAACTTCATAATGTTGCAACTTCCTTTTCTGTATAATTTCCTGAATCTGTCTGAACAGATCAAAGAAACTTGGAAATCAGTACTGTTCATCATAGTTGCAATTCAGTGTGCCCAGTCTCAAAGCTCTCCTTCATAAATGACACTCAGAAGCAGTTCTAAATCTTTCATATAAATAAAATTTCATGTTTACATTTTATAGAATGAAACTGGCTTTGCACACTGCTTATATTTAAGCATTTTCTTCCTCCTATGTTGAACAAAAGAATTTAAAGCCTTTTTTTTGTCACTGATAGCTATTACTGTACATATTTTCTTTGAGCTTGGAAGGTACTCTTTGTTCTGGACTTGAATTACCGTAACAATCATCATCCAAATCACAATTCATGGAATTGTCTGAATTATTTCCTATTTCTTCTCATGTTTCCAAAATTTCTGATGGAATGACGATATAATTGAAATTAATGGCCAAGAAATCAACTAATAAATAACAGAAACATACATCTACAGGAGAAGTAGGTGACTTCAGTTGTATAGCATGTTCTGTATACTTGGTATAGGCAAAATAACGTGAATACCTGTATTCACTTGGGAATGGTTTATTAATAAGGGGTTAGACCCCCATTTTCCCATAATACAGATACAATTCTTCTTGGAATACTGACATATAATGATTATGTAGTCTCCAGTGGAATGTTATTCCACTCTTTGATAAGAACCTCTTCTAACTCCTGTTCCTGTAGTGATGAGGGAGGTGGAAATCTGCTCTGGAGTCAATGCTCCAATAGTGTCCCCAAGGGGTCAATAATGTTCAATTCTAGGGACCATGTAGGCCTGGGAAGATGCTGCAGTTCTGCTGCATGCTCCTCATATCACAATTGTCCTGTCATGGCTGTAGGAATGGGTGCATTATCATTATGAAATATGGTATCATTGTCAAGGAACAACATTTGAATCATTCGGTGCACCTGATCACCTAAAATGTTCACATAATTGTTGGCTGTAACATGGCCTTTGAGAGTAATGATGGGACCAGCAGAATACCATGATATGGCTGCCCACACCATCACACTTCCACCTCCACATTTAACTGTTGGAATCAATCAGGATTGCAGGCTTCTTATGTTTGCATTGATCAGTGATCCAGGATTTATGCTCATGACACAATGTTTTACACTTCTTTGCATTGGTTGTCGTCACTAATGGTTTCGGTATAGTAGCTCATCCATGAATATTCACTTTACGAATATTCAGCAGACAGTGTCGATAGGTACAGGGTCTCAAAGATGGCTATTGAGCTCAGTAGTCACTTTAGCCACCATAGTTTTGTGCTGTTTTGATACAGTTCATATCAGCGTACAACGATTTCTGTCATTTAGTTTAGATTTGTGGCCACTGTTATATTTACACAATGATGTCTTTCCATGACTTTTTTTATTTTTTTTTTATTTTGCCTATCCCCTGTATTTTATCTGTGCAACATTGAAAACATTAATTGGATTCCACATTACTGTGAAACTCTGGAACCAGCACAAAGACAAATGCTATTAGCAAGCATATGCAAAGAAACCACAAAGAAAATTAATTCAGTTTTATTTCCATTAGTAACACTTAGCAATAGTGCAAAACCAACTGCTAATTATTATGAATATTAAATGAGTTGTAAATTCAAGCAAACAGTAAATTTGGACAACTGTGTCAGAGAAACTATCAATGGAAAGTGAAATTCACTTTACAAATTACAATCACATTGAGCCATGTTATTTGTTTACTGATATGCCCACCAAGTTTGGCATGTGCTGCCTGCTACAGCTACAGCAGGGATGTACACTTCTCCAGCCACTTCGTGAGCTATGAATCTGGTAAACTTCAATTTAAAAAAAAAAAAAAATGCTTGCATTGTGTCTTAGCGGCTAAAATTTTGACATTGTATTTTTTGTGTATTCTTCTCTGTACAAAAATTTTCAGGACAGGTTTCAAAATGTAGGACTCAGACAGTTCCCTTGTGGGTCAAGTGGAAGGCTCGAACCATGACTCCAAAAGTTCTGTGACAAGCTTGGCTGGAATTTCCTAGGCTTGTATCAGGGTTAGGTCTGTACTATCCATCAGTGGCTGATAACCAGGTAATGCACACGAGGGTGATTAGGCAACTGTAGGACCATCATGCCCTCTCTTACATCTGACCTGGAATTCACACATACAGTACTTTTTTTTACATCATAGTTATGTAAAAAACATCAGTTTTAATATGATAACATGTATTAACATTATTCAAGTATCTAAAAAGGCATTGTGTATAAATTATACTGACTATGAGCTGATGAAGTTAATACTGGTAGTACTATTACTGCTGCTGCTGCTACTGCCACAATAGTGATAGTAACAGTAGTAGTGATAGTAGTAGTAGTAGTACTAGTAGTAGTAGTAATAATAATAATAATAATAATATTAATAATAATAATAATAATAATAGTGATAGTGGCAGATATACAAAGAATTTACGGGTCTACAAAATAGCGAATTTAAGAAAAGATTAAATATGTGGCTTGTTGCCAACCCCTTTTATGAATTAAAAGAGTTCTTTGACTGTGACACTGAATTGTAAATCAACAATGCTTTATTATTCTGCTTACTAATGTAATGACTGTGCTGTACAAAAAACATGTCTATTGTACAAAAATTTGTCTATTGCTGTAACGGCCTAATGACAATAAAATTATCTTACCTTATCTTACAGGGACAATGGATGTAATTATTGTTGCTTCAGTAGATATGTCATTAATTGTCTTCTGAAACTGGAGATGTTATTCATTTCCCTAATGTACTGCTGGAGGATATTCCAGAGTTAAGGTCATGCTATTGAGAAAGACTTCAAAAAAGTGGCTGAATGATGGAGTGGAACAGAAAGGATTTTACTCTGATGGGAGCAGCTCTTTCTCCCTTCTTGTTCAGACAACAGTGTTAAGTTTGCGGAGAGAGATGGAGGACAGTGTCAATCATAAGACAGTAGGCAGGATAGAGGGTATGGAAATCTCTGCATTTTTCTGCATGCGTCCTACCTGTGCATATGATAGTGAAATGTGATCAAAGAGTCAAACATAACAAATATAATGAACACAGGCATTCATAACTAGTTCAGGTGCCATGAGCAGTCCTGAGAAATGCCTTGCAGGAGAACATTGCTTTCATAAATAATTGGACATATGTGTTGTTTGTTGTTGTTGCTGTTGACGTCGTCGTCGTCTTCAGTCCTGAGACTGGTTTTATGCAGCTCTCCATGCTACTCTATCCTGTGCAAGCTTCTTCATCTCCCAGTACCTACTGCAACCTACATCCTTCTGAATCTGCTTAGTGTATTCATCTCTTGGTCTCCCTCTATGATTTTTGCCCTCCACGCTGCCCTCCAAAGCTAAATTTGTGATCCATTGATGCCTCAGAACATGTCCTACTAACCGGTCCCTTCTTTTTGTCAAGTTGTACCACAAACTCCTCTTCTCCCAAATTCTATTCAATACCTCCTCATTAGTTATGTGATCTACCCATCTAATCTTCAGCATTCTTCTGTAGCACCACATTTCGAAATCACCTATTCTCTCCTTGTCCGAACTATTTATCGTCTGTGTTTCACTTCCATACATGGCTACACTCCATACAAATACTTTCAGAAACAACTTCCTGACACTTAAATCTATACTCAAGGTTAACAAATTTCTCTTCTTCGGAAACGGTTTCCATACCATTGCCAGTCTACATTTTATATCCTTTCTACTTCGACCATCATCAGTTTTTTGCTCCCCAATAGCAAAACTCCTTTACTACTTTAAGTGTCTCATTTCCTAATCTAATTCCCTCAGCATCACCCGACTTATTTCGACTACATTCCATTATCCTCGTTTTGCTTTTGTTGATGTTCATCTTATATTCTCCTTTCAAGACACTGTCCATTCCATTCAACTGCTCTTCCAAGTCCTTTGCTGTCTCTGACAGAATTACAATGTCATCGGCGAACCTCAAAGTTTTTATTTCTTCTCCATGGATTTTAATACCTACTCTGAATATTTCTTTTGTTTCCTTTACTGCTTGCTCAATACACAGATTGAAAACATTGGGGAGAGGCTAAAACCCTGCCTCACTCCCTTCCCAACCACTGCTTCCCTTTCATGCCTCTCGACTCTTATAACTGCCATCTGGTTTCTGTACAAATTGTAAATAGCCTTTCGCTCCCTGTATTTTACCCCTGCCACCTTCAGCATTTGAAAGAGAGTATTCCAGTCAACATTGTCAAAAGCTTTCTCTAAGTCTACAAATGCTAGAAATGTAGGTTTGCCTTTCCTTAATCTTTCTTCTAAGATAAGTCGTAAGGTCAGTATTGCCTCATGTGTTCCAACATTTCTACGGAATCCAAACTGATATTTGGCTTCTACCAGTTTTTCCATTCATCTGTAAAGAATTCGCGTTAGTATTTTGCAGCTGTGACTTATTAAACTGATAGTTTGGTAATTTTCACATCTGTCAACACCTACTTTTTTGGGATTGGAATTATTACATTCTTCTTGAAGTCTGAGGGTATTTCGCCTGTCTCATACATCTTGCTCATGAGATGGTAGAGTTTTGTCAGGACTGGCTCTCCCAAGGCCGTCAGTAGTTCCAATGGAATGTTGTCTACTCCGGGGGCCTTGTTTCGACTCAGGTCTTTCAGTGCTCTGTCAAACTCTTCACGCAGTATCGTATCTCCCATTTCATCTTCATCTACATCCTCTTCCATTTCCATAATATTATCCTCAAGTACATTGCCCTTGTATAGACCTTCTACATACTCCTTCCACCTTTCTGCTTTCACTTCTTTGCTTAGAACTGGGTTTCCATCTGAGCTCTTGATATTCATACAAGTGGTTCTCTTTTCTCCAAAGGTCTCTTTAATTTTCCTGTAGGCAGTATCTATCTTACCCCTAGTGAGATAAGCCTCTACATCCTTACATTTGTCCTCTAGCCATCCCTGCTTAGCCATTTTGCACTTCCTGTCGATCTCATTTTTGAGACGTTTGCATTCCTTTTTGCATGCTTTATTTACTGCATTTTTATATTTTCTCCTTTCATCAATTAAATTCAATATTTCTTCTGTTACCCAAGGATTTCTGCTAGCCCTCGTCTTTTTACCTACTTGATCCTCTGCTGCCTTCACTACTTCATCCCTCAGAGCTACCCATTCTTCTTCTACTGTATTTCTTTCCCCTATTCTTGACAATTGTTCCTTTATGCTCTTCCTGAAACTCTCTACAACCTCTGGTTCTTTCAGTTTATCCAGGTACCATCTCCTCAAATTCCCACCTTTTTGCAGTTTCTTCAGTTTTAATCTACAGTTTACAACCAATATTGTGGTCAGAGTCCACATCTGCCCCTGGAAATGTCTTACAATTTAAAACCTGGTTCCTAAATCTCTGTCTTACCATTATATAATCTATCTGAAACCTGTCAGTATCTCCAGGCTTCTTCCATGTATACAACCTCCTTTTATGATTCTTGAACCAAGTGTTAGCTATGATTAAGTTGTGCTCTGTGCAAAATTCTACCAGGCGGCTTCCTCTTTCATTTCTTCTGTCCAATCCATATTCACCTACTACGTTTCCTTCTCTTCCTTTTCCTACTATCGAATTCCAGTCACCCATGACTATTAAATTTTCGTCTCCCTTTACTATCTAAATAATTTCTTTTATCTCATCATACATTTCTTCAATTTCTTCGTAATCTGCAGAGCTAGTTGGCATATAGACTTGTACTACTGTTGTAGGTGTGGGCTTCGTGTCTATCTTGGCCACAATAATGCGTTCACTATGTTGTTTGTAGTAGCTTACCCGAACTATTTTTTTATTCATTATTAAACCTACTCCTGCATTACCACTATTTCATTTTGTATTTATAACCCTGTATTCACCTAACCAAAAGTCTTGTTCCTCCTGCCACCGAACTTCGCTAATTCCCACTATATCTAACTTTAACCTATCCATTTCCCTTTTTAAATTTTCTAATCTACCTGCCCGATTAAGGGATCGGACATTCCACGCTCCGATCCGTAAAACGTCAGTTTTCTTTCTCCTGTTAACGACATTCTCTTGAATAGTCCCCACCCGGAGATCCGAATGGGGGACTATTTTACCTCCGGAATATTTTATCCAAGAGGACGCCATCATCATTTATCCATATAGTAAAGCTGCATGCCCTCGGGAAAAATTACGGCCGTAGTTTCCCCTTGCTTTCAGCTGTTCGCAGTACTAGCACAGCAAGGCCGTTTTGGTTAATGTTACAAGGCCAGATCAGTCAATCATCCAGACTGTTGCCCCTGCAACTACTGAAAAGGCTGCTGCCCCTCTTCAGGAACCATATGTTTGTCTGGCCTCTCAACAGATACCCCTCCATTGTCGTTGCACCTACGATACGGCTATCTGTGTCGCTGAGGCACGCAAGCCTCCCCACCAATGGCAAGGTCTATGGTTCATGGGGAATTTGTGTATAAGCATTGTTTTAAGGATGTCTGATTCAAAGAAACATAAGGGAAACTTTAGTTTCTGAGACAAAGTTCCAGATGAAATACTGAAACAGTGGGTTAAAAAGCCACCTGATAGGTGAAGGTAGATGCCAAACATAAGAAACAAGTAAGTGGAACCATTTTCTGTGGAATGATTAGCTGAGGAGGAAGATTTTTGTGGTATAATTTTACTGGTTCTTTACTTGGTGATTTAATGGCATAACATCTATGTGTTGAAATGAGAGAAGTTGATTGATTTATCAACAGTGGATAAGTTTAATTAACTGAGAATAAGAATAGTGAATTACTAATTAAGGAGATTGTAAAGTTGAATGTGCATGGGCTATGGTTATGAGAAGAAATTAAGCTAGCAAGTAAGTAATGAATTAGGAAATGTAAATAATAGTAATGTAAGTTGCTCAGTGAGCTGAATTCTGAACAGTAAGTTGTGATTAAGTAGAAGAACTTTGGGTTTGAGCTCAACTGGAGCAAACAGGAAAACTAAAATGTACAATGTAAACTTCTTTGAAAATGTTTCTTTAAACTGTTTACGAACACCTATAGTCAAATCTGCATCTGTTAAGGGGCTCCGGAAAGGCTCAAAATCATGAAAAGTTCAATTTTTACTTTTTTGCATTTTCTGAATCTGCAGACTATCACCTTTTAATAGATATATAATTTATTCGATTCCGAAGACTACAACTATTTTTAAATTTTTTTTGAAATGTGTTCTACATGGGCGTGACCCACTGTGGCGCTGTTAAACTGCTGTCAAATGGTGTTATTATTAACGTCCGTGTTCATCATGTACATTTTAGTGATGTGAGATAAAGTACGTGTTGTGGCTAACCTGTGATGGTTCAATATATATTGCTGGTGTGATTGTCGATTGTTTCATGTTTATTTACTCTGTCGGTATCTCGAAAATATTCGTAATTAATTCTGTTTCTTGAGTCTCTGTTTTGTTGAAGTATAATAATGAGTAAAAGTAAAGTTATTAGAAATCCTCTGAAGGCTTTTAAGAAAAGGAGAAATGTTGGAAAGCCAAAGGTATGTGTTATTACTGTAAACAATAAAGACGATAACCAAGTGAGTGAACCTAACCTCTCAAGTACACCTGCCCATAGCAGTCAAAGTGGGAAAGAAAATACTTCACAGAAGAAGCTTGGTTCAATGAGTGAAAACTATGAATGTTTTATGGGTGAATCGGATGTGAATGAAATATTTGATATGTCGGTTCTCAAAGGAATTTTTTCAAACTGTGTAAGATGTATTCATTGTAGTGAAGTTGGTCTGGAACTCTCCATAATAAAGCACGTAGGACTTGCTAGTGAAATACAACTGAAATGTGATAAGTGTTCATACATGACCACCTTTTGGAACAGTGTTGCAGTAACTGCAACTGAAGAAAATGGTAGCAAAATCTACGAACACAACATTAGATTTGTTTATTCCTTGCGTTCAGTTGGTAAGGATGCTACTGCAGGTGCAATTTTCTGTGGCATCATAAATCTTCCAAATCCCCCAACCAAGTTTACGACCTATAATAAATTAATAGGGTCTAAAGTAGAAGATGTCTGTATAGAATCTATGAAGAACGCTGTGGAAGAGGCAGTAATGGAAAATAATGGTAACAGAGATTTGACTGCAGCGTTCGATGGTACCTGGCATAAACGGGGACACACATCTCTTCATGGTGTAGTATCTGCCACCAGTATGTATACAGGGAAAGTTTTAGATGTAGCCGTAATATCAAAGTATTGTAGACGTCCACAAAAATATAAAGGTACACATGAAAATAATTGCAAAGCTAACTATAGTGGCAGTAGTGGAGGAATGGAAGTGGCTGGTGTTGCCAGTATATTCCAGCGTTATGAGGCGTGTGATAAAGTGCGATATGTTAATTACCTTGGTGACGGTGATTCTAAAAGTTTCAAACATGTTCAAGGACTGAAGCCCTATGGTGATGATGTTGTAGTGCAGAAATTTGAGTGTATTTGACACGTACAGAAGCGAATGGGAACAAGACTTCGGCGACTGAAAGCTTCGTACAAAAAACAAAAACTCAGTGATGGTGAAGGGTTGGATGGGAAGGGAAGGTTAACTGACAGTGTAATTGACAAAATACAGAACTATTATGGAATGGCTATTAGGCAAAATACACAAAGTGTCGACGAAATGAAGAAGGCTGTTTGGGCTCTTTTTTTTCATACTTCTTCAACCGATGAAAATCCCAACATAGCTTGTGTCCCAAAGAAGAAGACAGTTGGTGTAAATATAACAAAGGATTGCTAACTGGTGAAGTGTACACTCATAAGCATAGTCTGCCTCATGCAATAATGGAGGTGATAAAACCTATTTTCAGAGACTTAGCAGCACCTGAACTGTTGAAAAAGTGTATTCACGGAAAAACTCAAAACCCCAATGAAAGTGTAAATAGTGTTATATGGTCGAGAATCCCCAAGACTGTATTTGTTGGAATAGAAACACTTCACTTTGGTGTGTATGACGCTGTTGCGACTTTCAATGATGGCAACATTGTAAGGTGCAAGGTATTTAGAAATATGGGAATGAAGATAGGTTCTAACATGGTACGAGCGATGCTTGCTTTAGACAAGGAACGCCTTCGGGCTGCAGACAGGGCTGTAAAGAGTCTATAAATACAAGCAAGAGTAAACAGGAGGAGGAACAAGAGGAAGCTGGAGGAGGAGTTTGCAGAGGATGAAGATAATCCATCCTATGGACCTGGAATGCACTAAAAAGTTAACCCAATCTTTGTCGCTCGATTCCCAAAACTTTTATTTTCTCATACTAATTACATGTTTTCTAAGGATCTTCCAAACATATTTGTTTCAAACTTTCAGTAAATGTTACACAGTACCTTCTGCATAATTTAACACAGCCTTTTTCCAAAAAAACTGTATATTTTTGAATATATAAATAAGAAATTGCAAAAAAATGTTGTGAATTTTCATTATAATTGAAAAAAAATCATCTTTAATAACCGAACTAAAATTTTGTAAAATCCCTGTGTTAAGTTGTAGCCCATATTCCAATAAATAATCTGTAAAAAGTTCAACTTCCTACCTCAAATACTTTGTGAGGAAAGATGTAATTTATAAGCGTTATTTTAACATTGCAAGTATAGGGCGTTCCGGAGCCCCTTAAAGGAAATGGGAGTGAAACACCCTGAAATAATTTAGGCTTGGCAACTGAGTAAAATTTTAGAAGTCTTCTCCTAGTAACACAACAAGTGAATACAGCTGAGTGTCCAAAATGCCAATGCAGCAGAATGACATCACAGAGAGAAGTGGGTGCCATCATTGTGTTTACCATGCAGAGTGGAATAAGAATGAAAAACAAGGACACAAGAATAACTATTCGGCACGCTGACTCCACAAAATATATCTGCCAGCACTCCTGAAAGGCAAAGTTGAATCCACAAGGTGATGTCATGGTCATCTCACAGAGGTAAAGCATTTTGACCAGCCCTGTATAAATATTACTCCTGTTCCAGTGGAAGTATGCTAGTCTGCAGCCATCCAGCCTGAAGGAGGGACCTATGTTGGCTTATCCTCTGCTCCTTGAGACCGTCCTCTGTCTCTAATGTAACAGCAAGTCCTGCCTCAATGACATTGCCACTGCAAGCCACAGTGCTCCTGTCTAAATCAAGACTGATAGGGAGCTGTGGGAGACATCAACCTATAGGTCTTCTGATTGCCAAACCTGCAGGTCCACAGAGTGATTAATAATCATCTTTAGTAGTAGTAGTAGTAGTAGTAGTAGTAGTAGTAGCAGCAGCAGCTGCTGCTGCTGCTTTATTCATCCATAGATATATTTTTACAAGGATACAGAACATGTCAAAGTATTTACAAGTTTAGGACAACTTAAAGCAAGCAAATTCGGATACACATACATTTACAGACTTCCAGTTAGAGACAATCATTAGTTTTACTCCAGGTACACAATAATTTTTTTACAAATAACTTACTTAATAATGTAATGCCACACTGTTCACTCATATCTCACTATCAGTCACTGCACACACTATACACACAATTTTTCGTAACACACACACACACACACACACACACACACACACACACACACACACACGCTGGTGATCTCTGCGCCATTTTCTATACCGCAACTTCCCATTTGCTATCCTGAAAAACTGAGTCAGCATCCCTCTATAATAAGTGAGATGTTGAGCTCAGAAAGAGCAAGAGGTGTTAGTATTGTGCTATGCTTAGCTCAGGGGTAATTGTTTTTTTCCTTAATTTTTTCCTTTTCTAGAAATACAGTGTGAAGGTGTTATTTGGAATGTTGGATGTTTTATAATTTTTATAATTATTATTATTATTATTATTATTTCTTTCTTTTCTCAGACGTTATGTCTGGTCAAAAATGGAAAGTGACGCGGACCTTGATCAAGCGTGACTTCCTTTTAACTGTACGGTATATGTTACATCGCATTTAGGAACTTTCGGGTAATTGAACATGTATCAATAATTACGGATTTCTGTAGTTGTATATATAAGTTTGGATGTAGCTGTATTGCATTGATGTACTGGTGGATATTGTGTGGTATGACTCCTGTAGTTGATAGTATAATTGGTATAATGTCAACTTTATCCTGATGCCACATGTCCTTGACTTCCTCAGCCAGTTGGATGTATTTTTCAATTTTTTCTCCAGTTTTCTTTCGTATATTTGTATTATTGGGTATGGATATTTCGATTAGTTGTGTTAATTTCTTCTTTTTATTGGTGAGTATGATGTCAGGTTTGTTATGTGGTGTTGTTTTATCTGTTATAATGGTTCTGTTCCAGTATAATTTGTATTCATCATTCTCCAGTACATTTTGTGGTGCATACTTGTATGTGGGAACGTGTTGTTTTATAAGTTTATGTTGTAAGGCAAGCTGTTGATGTATTATTTTTGCTACATTGTCATGTCTTCTGGGGTATTCTGTATTTGCTACTATTGTACATCCGCTTGTGATGTGATCTACTGATCCTATTTGTTGTTTGCAAAGTCTGCATTTATCTGTTGTGGTATTGGGATCTTTAATAATATGCTTGCTGTAATATCGGGTGTTTATTGTTTGATCCTGTATTGCAATCATGAATCCTTCCGTCTCACTGTATATATTGCCATTTCTTAGCCATGTGTTGGATGCGTCTTGATCGATGTGTGGCTGTGTTAGATGATACGGGTGCTTGCCATGTAGTGTGTTCTTTTTCCAATTTACTTTCTTCATATCTGTTGATGTATTGTGATCTAAAGGGTTGTAGAGGTGGTTATGAAATTGTAGTGGTGTAGCCGATGTATTTATATGAGTGATTGCTTTGTGTATTTTGCTAGTTTCTGCTCGTTCTATAAAGACTTTTCTTAAATTGTCTACCTGTCCATAATGTAGGTTTTTTATGTTGATAAATCCCCTTCCTCCTTCCTTTCTGCTTAATGTGAATCTTTCTGTTGCTGAATATGTGATGTATTCTGTATTTGTGGCATTGTGATCGTGTAAGTGTATTGAGTGCTTCTATGTCTGTGTTACTCCATTTCACTACTCCAAATGAGTAGGTCAATATTGGTATAGCATAAGTACTTATAGCTTTTGTCTTGTTTCTTGCTGTCAATTCTGTTTTCAGTATTTTTGTTAGTCTTTGTCTACATTTTTCTTTTAGTTCTTCTTTAATATTTGTATTATCTATTCCTATTTTTTGTCTGTATCCTAGATATTTATAGGCATCTGTTTTTTCCATCGCTTCTATGCAGTCGCTGTTGTTATCCAATATGTAATCTTCTTGTTTAGTGTGTTTTCCCTTGACTATGCTATTTTTCTTACTTTTTTCTGTTCCAAAAGCCATATTTGTATCATTGCTGGATACTTCTGTTATCTTTAGTAATTGGTTGAGTTGCTGATTTGTTGCTGCCAGTAGTTTTAGATCATCCATGTATAGCAAATGTGTGATTTTGTGTGGGTATGTTCCATTAATATTGTATCCATAATTTGTATTATTTAGCATGTTGGATAGTGGGTTCAGAGCAAGACAGAACCAGAAAGGACTTAATGAGTCTCCTTGGTATATTCCACGCTTAATCTGTATTGGCTGTGATGTGATATTATTTGAATTTGTTTGGATATTAAGTGTGGTTTTCCAATTTTTCATTACTATGTTTAGGAACTGTATCAATTTAGGATCTACTTTGTATATTTCCAATATTTGTAGTAACCATGAGTGGGGTACACTATCAAAAGCTTTTTGGTAATCAATGTATGCGTAGTGTAGCGACCTTTGTTTAGTTTTAGCTTGTTATGTCACCTCTGCATCTATTATCAGTTGCTCTTTACGTCCTCGTGCTCCTTTGCAACAGCCTTTTTGTTCTTCATTTATAATTTTGTTCTGTGTTGTATGTGTCATTAATTTCTGTGTAATGACTGAAGTTAATATTTTGTATATTGTTGGTAGGCATGTTATGGGGTGATATTTAGCTGAGTTTGCTGTGTCTACTTGATCTTTAGGTTTCAGATAAGTTATTCCTTGTGTAAGTGTATCAGGGAATGTGTATGGGTCTGCAATGTAACTGTTAAATAATTTAGTTAGATGTGAATGTGTTGAGGTGAACTTCTTTAGCCAGAAATTTGCTATTTTATCTTTTCCAGGGGCTTTCCAATTGTGAGTAGAATTAATTGCTTGGGTGACTTCATGTCACAAAATTATCACTTCAGGCATTTGTGGTATCATCTTGTATGTGTCTGTTTCCGCTTGTATCCACCGTGCATGCCTGTTATATTGTACCGGGTTTGACCATATGTTGCTCCAGAAGTGTGCCATGTCGGATATGTTTGGTGGATTGTCTATTTTAATGTGTGTGTTATCTATTGTCTGGTAAAATTTCTTTTGGTTTGTGTTGAATGTTTGGTTTTGTTTCCTTCTATTTTCACTTTTTTTGTATCTTCTAAGTCGTTTGGCCAATGCTTGTAATTTCTGCTTCTTTTCATCTAATTACTCTATCGCTTCTTGTTGTGAGATTTTACCTAACCTTTTTCGTTTTTTTCTGACATTTCATTTCTTATAAATTGTGTTAGCTGTCCGATGTCTTTTCTCAGTTTTTCTATTCTGATCTGTAGCCTGTGTTGCCATGCTGGTTTTGTGGGTTTCTTCTGTGTGTTGGTTGGTTCTGATCTCTGCCTAGTGTGTATATTTAGTGTAGTGAGTGCTCCTATATAAACCAGCAGTTGTAACTCTTCCATAGTTGTGTTTTCATTTATTTTGTTGTGTATGATTGTGTTGATAGTTTATATTGTTGTTTCGACTTGCGAGTTATTTGACAGTCTATGCAAGAATGGTTTAATGTCTGTATTTGTGTCTTTGCATTCTATATATGTCAGCTGAAATTTTTCTTCTATATCTAACATGTGTGTCACTTCGTGTTCTATTTGTGCTTGTTCTGGTGGCTGTCTTAATATTTCGTTTTCCTCTGATTGTTTAATTGATGCGTGTTGTTCTTTGTTTGTTTGCTCTGGGATGTTTGAGTCCATTACTGTATTTTCTTCTTCTTCTTCTTCTGATTGCACATTATTTTGTTCCAGTATTTGTTGTACTTGTTGTTTGATGTTTTCTAATTCTGACTGGGGTATCCTGTTATTTTTGATTATTACACGGATCTGATCAGCTAGTCGTTGTTCTGTTAAAAATTTTAATTCTGGGTATCTGGTAATAAATGTTGTGTATACTTGTGATCTGTATCCAGTTGTGTTGGTTCCTAGGTTTGTTGCTTGGTAATAACAGAACATGACGTGTCGATTAACTTCATCTGACCATCTCATCCTCTGTCTTTGTTTTCCTTCAAGGGTGGTTGCAGGAAGCATATCCTGCAAAACACCTCTATTTGGATTTAAATCATTTTCCAGTTGCTAGCAGTGTCGTTACCATTGTGGGCGGGCATAGGGTTCAAGCGTCGTCCCCGACCATGACGGCGCTTGTCCGAGGCTTCTTTAGTTCTGTCCTGAACCAACTAATCACACTAAAAGGAGGGTTAGCCCTATTAGTGGTTTGTTCTTTTCGTCGCCTTTTACAACTGGCAGAACATACTGGAGGCCTATTCTTTTCCCGGGCCTTATTTTTATTACTTTTATTATTATCTTTACTTTCTCAGACGTTAAGTCGGGTTAGGAATGGAGTGACGCGGACCTTTATCAAGCGTCACTTCCTTTTTGCTGTACGGTATATGTTATATTGCATTTAGGAACTTTCGGGTGATTGAACATGTATCAATAATTACGGATTTCTGTAATTGTATATATATGTTTGGATGTAGCTGTATTGCATTGATGTATTGGTGGATATTGTGTGGTATGACTCCTGTAGTTGATAGTATAATTGGTATGATGTCAACTTTATCCTGATGCCACATGTCTTTGACTTCCTCAGCCAGTTGGATGTATTTTTCAATTTTTTCTCCTGTTTTCTTTTGTATATTTGTTGTATTGGGTATGGATATTTCGATTAGTTGTGTTAATTTCTTCTTTTTATTGGTGAGTATGATGTCAGGTTTGTTATGTGGCGTTGTTTTATCTGTTATAATGGTTCTGTTCCAGTATAATTTGTATTCATCATTCTCCAGTACATTTTGTGGTGCATACTTGTATGTAGGAACGTGTTGTTTTATAAGTTTATGTTGTAAGGCAAGCTGTTGATGTATTATTTTTGCGACATTGTCATGTCTTCTGGGGTATTCTGTATTTGCTAGTATTGTACATCCGCTTGTGATGTGATCTACTGTTTCTATTTGTTGTTTACAAAGTCTGCATTTATCTGTTGTGGTATTGGGATCTTTAATAATATGCTTGCTGAAATACCTGGTGTTTATTGTTTGATCCTGTATTGCAATCATGAATCCTTCTGTCTCACTGTATATATTGCCTTTTCTTAGCCATGTGTTGGATGCGTCTTGATCGATGTGTGGCTGTGTTAGATGATATGGGTGCTTGCCATGAAGTGTTTTCTTTTTCCAATTTGCTTTCTTCGTATCTGTTGATGTTATGTGATCTAAAGGGTTGTAGAAGTGGTTATGAAATTGCAGTGGTGTAGCCGATGTATTTATATGAGTGATTGCCTTGTGTATTTTGCTAGTTTCTGCTCGTTCTAGAAAGAATTTTCTTAAATTGTCTACCTGTCCATAATGTAGGTTTTTTATGTCGATAAATCCCCTTCCTCCTTCCTTTCTGCTTAATGTGAATCTTTCTGTTGCTGAATGTATGTGATGTATTCTATATTTGTGGCATTGTGATCGTGTAAGTGTATTGAGTGCTTCTAGGTCTGTGTTACTCCATTTCACTACTCCAAATGAGTAGGTCAATATTGGTATGGCATAAGTATTTATAGCTTTTGTCTTGTTTCTTGCTGTCAGTTCTGTTTTCAGTATTTTTGTTAGTCTTTGTCTATATTTTTCTTTTAGTTCTTCTTTAATATTTGTATTATCTATTCCTATTTTTTGCCTGTATCCTAGATATTTATAGGCATCCGTTTTTTCCATCGCTTCTATGCAGTCGCTGTTATCCAATATGTAATCTTCTTGTTTAGTGTGTTTTCCCTTGACTATGCTATTTTTCTTACATTTGTCTGTTCCAAAAGCCATACTTATATCATTGCTGAATCCTTCTGTTATCTTTAGTAATTGGTTGAGTTGTTGATTGGTTGCTGCCAGTAGTTTTAGATCATCCGTGTATAGCAAATGTGTGATTTTGTGTGGGTATGTTCCAGTAATATTGTATCCATAATTTGTATTGTTTAGCATGTTGGATAGTGGGTTCAGAGCAAGGCAGAACCAGAAAGGACTTAATGAGTCTCCTTGGTATATTCCACGCTTAATCTGTATTGGCTGTGATGTGATATTATTAGAGTTTGTTTGGATATTAAGTGTGGTTTTCCAGTTTTTCATAACTATGTTTAGGAACTGCATCAATTTAGGATCTACTTTGTATATTTCCAATATCTGTAGTAACCATGAGTGGGGTACACTATCAAAAGCTTTTTGGTAATCAATGTATGCGTAGTGTAGTGACCTTTGTTTAGTTTTAGCTTGATATGTCACCTCTGCATCTATTATCAGTTGCTCTTTACATCCTCGTGCTCCTTTGCAACAGCCTTTTTGTTCTTCATTTATAATTTTGTTCTGTGTTGTATGTGTCATTAATTTCTGTGTAATGACTGAAGTTAATATTTTGTAGATTGTTGGTAGGCATGTTATGGGGCGATATTTAGCTGGGTTTGCTGTGCCTGCTTGATCTTTAGGTTTCAGATAGGTTATTCCATGTGTAAGTGTATCAGGGAATGTGTATGGGTCTGCAATGTAACTGTTAAATAATTTAGTTAGATGTGAATGTGTTGAGGTGAACTTCTTTAGCCAGAAATTTGCTATTTTATCATTTCCAGGGGCTTTCCAATTGTGCGTAGAATTAATTGCTCGGGTGACTTCATGTTGCAAAATTATCACTTCAGGCATTTGTGGTATCATCTTGTATGAGTCTGTTTCTGCTTGTATCCACCGTGCATGCCTGTTATGTTGTACCGGGTTTGACCATATGTTGCTCCAGAAGTGTTCCATGTCTGTTATGTTTGGTGGATTGTCTATTTTAATGTGTGTGTTATCTATTGTCTGGTAAAATTTCTTTTGGTTTGTGTTGAATGTTTGGTTTTGTTTCCTTCTATTTTCACTTTTTTTGTATCTTCTAAGTCGTTTGGCCAATGCTTGTAACTTCTGCTTCTTTTCATCTAATTGCTCCATTGCTTCTTGTTGTGAGATTTTACCTAACCTTTTTCGTTTTTTGTCTGATATTTCATTTCTTATAAATTGTGTTAGCTGTCCGATGTCTTTTCTCAGTTTTTCTATTCTGATCTGTAGCCTGTGTTGCCATGCTGGTTTTGTGGGTTTCTTCTGTGTGTTGGTTGGTTCTGATCTCTGCCTAGTGTGTATATTTAGTGTAGTGAGTGCTCCTACATAAACCAGTAGTTGTAACTCTTCCATAGTTGTATTTTCATTTATTTTGTTGTGTATGATTGTGTTGATAGTTGTTATTGTTGTTTCGACTTGTGGGTTATTTGGTGGTCTATGCAAGAATGGTCTAATGTCTGTATTTGTGTCTTTGTATTCTATATATGTCAGCTGAAATTTCTCTTCTATATCTAACATGTGTGTCACTTCGTGTTCTATTTGTGCTTGTTCTGGTGGCTGTCTTAAGATGTCGTTTTCCTCTGATTGTTTAATTGATGCGTGTTGTTCTTTGTTTGTTTGCTCTGGGATGTTTGAGTCCATTACTGTATTTTCTTCTTCTTCTTCTTCTGATTGCACATTATTTTGTTCCAGTATTTGTTGTACTTGTTGTTTGATGTTTTCTAATTCTGACTGGGGTATCCTGTTATTTTTGATTATTACACGGATCTGATCAGCTAGTCGTTGTTCTGTTAAAAATTTTAATTCTGGGTATCTGGTAATAAATGTTGTGTGTACTTGTGATCTGTATCCAGTTGTGTTGGTTCCTAGGTTTGTTGCTTGGTAATAACAGAACATGACGTGTCGATTAACTTCATCTGACCATCTCATCCTCTGTCTTTGTTTTCCTTCAAGGGTGGTTGCAGGAAGCATATCCTGCAAAACACCTCTATTTGGATTTAAATCATTTTCCAGTTGGCTAGCAGTGTCGTTACCATTGTGGGCGGGCATAGGGTTCAAGCGTCGTCCCCGACCATGACGGCGCTTGTCCGAGGCTTCTTTAGTTCTGTCCTGAACCAAGTAATCACACTAAAAGGGGGGTTAGCCCTATTAGTGGTTTGTTCTTTTCGTCGCCTTTTACGACTGGCAGAACATACCGGAGGCCTATTCTTTTCCCGGGCCTCCACGGGGGTTATTATTATTATTATTATTTCTTTACTTTCTCAGACGTTAAGTCTGGTTGAGAATGGAAAGTGACGCGGACCTTGATCAAGCGTCACTTCCTATTATTATTATTATTATTATTATTATTATTATTTATTTGTATAACTTTTTTTTTTACCAAACCCCTACTCTGTTTTATCTAAGTAATCCTTCAATGTATAAAATGTATTGCTTAACAGGTACTTTTGAAATAAGTGTATTTTTGTAATTTCTTTAATCACTTTTGGTAATTCATTGTGCTGTTTTATTCGTTAGTAAAAAATGCTGTTTTGAGTTTTATGTTTATTTTTCTTGGTAAATGTAAGTTGAGTCTAGCTCCTGTTCCATGGTCACAGACAGAGCTGTTTCTGCAGCAATTACCAATGTTATTTTTGATGTGTACAACTGACTGGTAAATGTATTCACATGGAGCAGTTAAAATCCACAGTGTTTTGAACAGATCTTTACAATGAGCTCAACTAGTATTATGCGTTATTATTCTTATGGCTCTTTTCTGGAGTTTGAAAATTGTGTTCTTATTTTGTGCATTTGTTCCCCAACAAAAAATGCCATAGCTAAGAATTGAGTGTACATATGAATAATATGTAATTAAAAGACAGTGCATTGTACACACTGATGATAGGATTCTAAGGGCATAACATGCTAATGACATTCTGTTTGCAAGTACCTTTGTGTGTTCACACCACTTCAATTGAGAATCAATATTCATTCCTAGAAATTTTGCATTTGTTACACAGTCCATAGAGGTGCCATCTAAATTTAATTTAAAATGGTCATCTTTTCCTCTTAAAACTGAAATTCATGGCATTAGTTTTCTTTATGTTCAATGTCACTTTATTGTTTATTGACCAATCATAAACTTCCTTGAAAGTTTCATTTGCTTTCTCTGCAAGAAGTTCTGTTGTTTTCTCAGTGACAATATTGCTGTCATCAGCGAAGAGAATTTTTTCACCATTAGTAACTCTACTGGTAAAGTCATTGATGTATATGGTGAATAATATTGGTCCTAATATGCTACTTTGTGGAACCCCCGTATCAATGTATTTTGGTTCTGATAAGTGTTTTACTAAATGTTTAGATCTATTTAAGTATGTGTTATCTCTACTCTTTGTACCCTATCTGTCAGGTATGATCGAAACCAATCATTAGCTACCCCTCTTATTCCTAATGCTTCTAATTTATTTAATAGAATCTCATGGTCGACTGTATCAATGGCCTTAGAAAGATCCAAAATATGCCTGTGAAACGCTCATCTTTATCAAGGGTATCAAGTACAACTTTTGTGAATTCTACTATGGCTGACTCCATATTTTTGCAACTTCGGAAACCAAACTATGACTTGCTTAAAAGATTGTATTTATTCAGGTAATTCATTAATCTATCTTTCATAATTGCTTCTATTATTTTTGAGAACAGTGGCAGCAGGGAAATGGGCCAGTAATTTTCTATGTCTTCTGCATTACCTTTCTTAAGCAAAGGTATACTTCTTGCCTGTTTTAAGTGCTCTCTAAATGTCCCTGTTGTGAAGGATTCATTTATTATATTTGTTAGAGCCTGGTATAATCCCTATGCATTGTTTCAGTACACACACTGGTATCTCATCTAAGCCTACTGACTTTATTTTTTAGCTTTTGGACAGTTTTATTGATTTCATTCTCTGTGGTTGGAAGTAACATCATTATATTTAGTGCAACATTATTTACAGGTGCTATATTTGTTTATGGGAATTTTTTTGTAACTTCTCTGCAATACTTGAAAAATGCTCATTTACATAGTTTGCTAAGTGTTGTGGATCATTTATTACCGTATCCCCCCTCCCTTAGCAGTATGTTATTCTGCATTTGTTTGCCTCGTCCCAATTCCTTTTTTACAACACCCCAGACTGCTTTATTTTTATTCCCTGCATTATATGTTATTTTGTCATTAAATGACTTTTTTGCAGCAATCAGCACCTTCCTATAGATCTTTTTGTATCTATAATAGAAATTTAAGAATTCTGGATCATCGCGACTCTCGTTCACAGAACTGATGTATTTAAGTGTTTGCGAGGACTTTTGAACACCTGTCGTTATCCATCTGTTTTTGTCAGATGTTGATACAGACATAAACACTTTTGCAAATGCCTTTTCAAAGTTCAATTTAAATATAATGTGGAGACTTTAGAGAATTTCATATTCACATCGTTTCCTTATACACTTCATCCCAGTTTTGTTTTGCTAGTTCTTTTAAAAAATCTTTTATTTTGATTTCTGACAGATGACGTTTGTATGCTTTTAGTTTAGGGAACGATTCGGTGCCTGATTTTACTGTTGTTATGACCAATAGGGACATGCCAAAACTTTGAAGGATATTTATGAGGGTGCTGCTGGATTCATTTATGATATTAGTGTTGATGTTAATGTCCGCACACAGAATTATGTTGACCTTTGCACTTGAGACTTTATCTAGACCTTCTGTTAATTTATTGAAAAAAGGTCTACACTATCACTGGGAGATCGATACACATACAAAATGATTAATTTCTTGGTGATATAAAGCCCTGTTAATTCAATAGCTGATATTTCAAAGTGTTTGTCTTCACTTACTGTACTGAGGTCATGTCTTTATTTGAACTGCATTCCTTTTTTGATATAAATGGATGATCCTCCACCCCTTGAAGCAATTCTGCATTAAGAGTTTACCCTTTCATTCAATGATAATACTACATGTTGGATTTTTGTGTTTCCACACCAGTGTTCATTAACACAAACTACTGTGCAGTTCATAGATTGGAGCTCAAATTCTAATAGTTGTATTTTATTTTTTATTGATAGCATGTTTTGATGGAGGATTATTATGTCTGTGAAATTGCCCCATGTTACTCTTTCCAATGGTTTGTTTTTCTTTGTGACATCTGCTATGTGTGATATTTGAAGTGTTAAAATCTGTCTTGCGAGTGATTGTTTCAGTATTTTTTAAACTGCTGGAGTTACTCTTTAGACAGGGAAACCTGTTGTCTGGATTTATCCTAAAAAATACTTACTTTTCCAACCCATGACAACACGTATTTGACCCTGTGAGGGCCGAGATCCACCCCCTATACTTTTTGAATCAGCTGTACAAATCTTCCCTTCCCAGTCTTGTTTAGGTGTAGGCCATGCCTAGTGAAACCCCATCTGTTGATGGTCCCAATGGGCACCAGAGAAAAATGAGCAAAGTTGGCTGTCCTCAGAGCCATCCCTAGCCCCACACTGATTCACCTCACAGCTCCATCAAGGTGTGGTCAATCATGATGCCAGAACAGCTCAACAAACTGTACATTGGTGCCACGACTCAGGGAATCTATCTTATCCACATTACCACCTATGTCATATGCCCCATCCCTGTCCAAACTGTTTCCCACCCCACCCATTATCACTACATGCTCCTCTTTTGTAAAGTTCTTAAATAAAGACCCTAAGTCCTCTATCACATGACTTAGCCCTGCATTTTGCTTGAAGATACTGGTGGCCTGGTACACTGCCCCTGAACTTTCCTGTAACTGAGGGCCCACACCTCGCCCATGGCTGCTACCTAGCACCAGCACTACTTCTTCCTAACACCTTGTACATTCCTAGGCTTCTTGGCCTCTGTTGAAGTGTGTTGCACACTTCCTGCTCCTCACTCCACACTGGCAGTGGTAGATACCTGTTTTTGGGGTTGATGATAAAACTGTCAGATCGTGTTCTCTTTCTTCCTATCCTCCTACCAGCTGCCAGTTCCCAACCACCCTCCTCCCCCATGTCTCTCTTCATTCTTATCAGTTCGTTCCTCCAACTGAGCCTGAAGGGCACAGATTTTCCTTTCCTACTCCCCAATCAAAATATTCCTACTCCATACTCTGCATTTCCAGGAGAGAGCCTCTTTTGTTCTCCCAACATTCTCCCCACTGCATCCCCCCCCCCCCCCCCCAGGGAAATATTTCCAACGAGACTGGCAACAAATCCCTCTACTCACTACCCTATAACAGCTCCCACATTTCTCACTCATGATCAGTTTCGAAAGAATAATTAAGTTTAAAGAATGTTTTACATTTGTCAAGGATGCAAGACTGGCTGTGTGTAAACAAAAAACAATACAAAGGTCTTATGTGTGCTTGTCGTTTTTGTGCTGATTTAGAGATACAATGACAGAAGAATGAATTAGTAATTACTTTGCTTTTAGAGAATTTACATTATCAAGTGTGTTTGGTCAGGTTTTTAAACATTTATAAGGACTAGATCGCATCTATCTAGTAAACAATACAGGATGTGTTAGTTAAATATGATTTTGAAACGTTTAATTACACTTTTATTGTGACAGTAGGCACTGATGAAACTAGCAGCTGTCTTTTTTCAACAAATTTTGCACTATCAAGAAAACTTGAATAGAATTTTTTGTGTTTATGTCAGACAAAATTTCGGGTTATGTCATGATTATCAGGACTTCAGATAACACTACGGTTCTTCAAGGACAAGCTCTGCTGGGTGCTAACATCCAGTTGTGTGACAAGAATGGACACGACAGCAAGTATACAAAACAAAGAAAATTTGAATTTGACACTATTTCCTCTTAAATTTCACTCAGCGGCCATCTTGGAACTAGGGGCATGCTGTGGCTGCCACCTGCTTTCTGTTCCTGACATGTACTTTGATGCTGTGGGCCTTACTCCCGTCAGATTCCACATCATGACTCAGCCCCACTTCACACATTCTGTGCAGAACCAGTGGACGCTTAGGTCAGCCCTCACCCCCCCCCCCCCCAAGCTGTTAGCACCTGAGGCAGTTTGGACAACACCATCTGAGCTGAAGCCAGTGACCTGTGACACTGCAAGACATTGAGTCTGTGACTACATTGCTGTGTTGACCGAGACAGCAGGGCGCGTGTGACAGTGCATTCCGGCACGGTGCGCACCACTTCTGCCCACTTTTACTATTGACAGCTGTGAACAGAGACAACCATGTATTGTGGAACAATGAATGTTTGTTTATGATGTTTTATTTGTGCCAACTGGCATACAAAATGCATCAACACACTCCACACCGTACCATTACAACACACAACAATAGAGGGGCAACCTCTGCCCTCTACTCTACACTATGAAAATTTTCCCTTTTTGTCACATGGAATGGCCCATTAGTCCTATCTGGAATGAACCACACAGATGATGATGACAATGATGACATTGGAGGAGGAGATTAGTGATTAATGTCTCATCGACAGTGAGGTTATTAGAGCCTGTACACAAGCCCGTATTATGGAAGGATGGGGAAGGAAATCAGCTGTGCCCTTTCAAAGGGACTATTCTTGCATTTGCCTGAAGCAGTTAGGGAAATCATGGAAAACCTAAATGAGAATGACTGGACGTGGGTTTGTACCGTCATATTCCCGATTGTGAGTCGACTGTGTTAACCAATGCGCCAGCTCACTATGTGATGGCGTTGAATGTGGGCCAATTAACAGCATGTGTGATGAAGCTAGCCCGGATATTTTTACTTCCCCCTCTTGTTTTGCCATCTGCCTCCTTAGAACTCATTTTTTTCATTTTTGAATTAATTACCATTAATATACATGAGTAGAATCTGCATTTCCACAAAAGAGAAAGGTTGGCCCTCAGTTTTAAAGAATATAACACCAGATCTAATTTTGTGCTGTTATATGTATGTAATTGATTTTCTAATTTATTTTGACTATTCTTAGTTAGTATCTTTCATTATAGGGGAAAATCAGTAATTGTTTATCAACTTAAATTCTATTGTTGACTTATAAACAAATATAAATTCTGTACTAATGATAAACATTTGGAGGAACAACTAATAGTATCCTTAAAGGCTCCATCTGGCTCTATTTGAAAATATTTTAACAAAGCCATCCCTTAATTAATTCCAAAGTAATTAACAGTTTTGTCAAAAGTACTGTTTACATAACAATATAAGTTAATTTTATGATTTAAGCTAATAATTCAGCTTAATCCTCATAACAGAAGAAACTGTTAAAAAGAACCAATTTTTTGATGTATTCAGTTAATTAATGGGTTAAGTTTTAATTGTAATTTCTGTAAATTTAACTTTGAACAATGTGTAGTCTCAGTACCTATTATTGTGAGGATATATAAAGGCCAGATTTTTGGTCCTGAGATAGTCAGTTCACAGCCGATAACTACCCTCCTATTCTTCAAGAACTGTGAACTTCGTGGTTAGGTTTTTACTGCTCATAGATGTTAAATAATAAATTACTGTTGCAGTATGTGAATGTTCACCTGCAACCTATTAATGAAGCTTATCAAAAGTTAAGCAATAGAGCACTGGCTATATAACTGTGTATTATTTTCCGGGGTGGGGGGTTGGGTTGGGTGGGGTGGGGGGGAGGGGGTGGGGGGGGGGGGGTTGTGAACACTGAAAGTAAAAACTACTGTGAAACACAAATGTCGGCTACATCATTTAAAGTAGTCAGTGTTGTACTTCCACTCCCCATTTTTCAGCAACTGCAGCAACGCAGTACGTCGACACTGAGGACAATCAACGAAGAAATAGAAGGAGGCGAACCATCACACATGGACATTGGCATCCTTGTGAAGTGTTAGCAAACCATTCACTGGGGGGGCGGGAACAAAGGCAGTCTCCCCAGCATGAGAGCCCATCTAGCAATTATAAAAAACAGTCATTATGATGCTCTGAACCATTACATTGAAAACCAATTCATACAAATGCCAAACTGCCCTGACAAGTTGTCCATCTGGAGAATGCTGCCCTCCCCTTTCTTGCACTTTAGGTATGAAGCCCAACAGTTCACAAAATTTCAAAACCCTTGTGACACTGGTGTCAAAAGGGTTGCCCTAATGTCGATAAATAAAACAAATGTAGCCGAAACATGCTGAACTGATAGTGGCACACCGCAAACTTCCCATTAGCGGAGCAATCAATGTATTAGTGGACACTGTCCTATGCAAAGACTAGTGAGCAGCACTTCCTTTCCATCAGGGTGGTTTGTGTAGATGAGTGACCAGTTTGTTCGTTGCCACTTCCAGCCATTTGATTTCTCACTGACACATGATTCTTATGTCAGACAATGAGGTCACACCTAGCAAGGAGATTGTACATTGATGTGCAGCAGCATCCCCACAAGTTTCTTTGGCTATGTCATCTCCTTACATCCTGACATGTCCATGTACCCAGCAAAAGACCACCTCCTTGTCCCAGTGTTGGATCCATTGTAAAGTGTTTTTTTTTTTTTTTTTTGTGGTTTTAGGGTAAACAACTACAGTGGTCATTAGAGCCCAGACTAAGTTATGAATGCACTGTGAGGCACAACGTTAAAACAGCAACTAAAAGGGACAACACTATAAAAGGCACATCAACAGGTAAGGGATTAAAAGAAAATAGCATAATCAAATGTCCTTAGACAGGTTTGTCAAGTGGATAAAACAGAGTACGCAAGCAGCTGCTCCTGGGTCATCCGCTAAAATGGCATGCAGAGTACATGGCAGGCCAAGATCAATGTGCAGTGTATTAAAATTTGGACAGGACGTTAAAATGTGGCGTACCATCAGCAATTGCCCAGATGGGCAGAACGGCGCCGGTGCAGCCGTCAGCAGATGGCAATGGCTGAACCGGCAGTGTCCAATTCATAACCGGGCCAAAATGACCTCCTCCCGCCGAGAAGGGCGTGAAGAGGTCGTCCAAGCCGTGGGGAGAGGTTTCAAGGCCCGAAGCTTGTTTGCAGTAAGTGTAGACTAATCGGCATGCCACAGCGATAAAATGCATTGACAAATGACCCTGCTAAGATCAGATGAAGGCACACAACAAGAAGCTGTCCAAGGCTGGAGGACCGCAGCCTTGGCCACGCCATCTGCAGCTTTGTTCCCAGGGATACCGACATGGCCAGGAAGCCACATAAAGGTAACCGGAGAACCGTCGTCCGCCAGCTGCTGAAGAGAGCATTGGATCCGGTGCACGAAAGGGTGAACCGGATACGGATCACTTTGGCTCTGGATGGCGCTCAGGGAATCGGAGCAGATGACATAAGCAGAATGTTGGTGGCGGCAGATGTAAAGAACAGCCTCATAGAGGGCAAATAGCTCAGCTGTGAAGACCGAACAATGGCCATGGAGCCGGTATTTGAAACTGTGTGCCCCGACAATAAAAGAACACCCAACACCATCATTGGTCTTAGAGCCATCTGTATAAATGAAGATCATATTAATGAACTTCGAATGCAGTTCAATATACCGCGAGTGGTATACCGAAGCTAGGGTAACCTCCTTTGGGAGCGAGCTGAGGTTGAGGTGAACGCGAACCTGAGCCTAGAGCCAAGGTGGCGTTTGGCTCTCGCTCGCTCGAAAGGATGCAGGGAGTGAAAAATCAAGGTGCTGAAGGAGGCAACGAAAGTGAACTCCAGGGGGTAGCAGGGCAGAGACATACAACCCGTATTGACGGTCGAGAGAGTCGTCAAAAAAGGAACAATAAGATGGGTGGTCGGGCATTGACAATAGCCGACAGGCATACCGACAAAGCAGTATATCGCGCCGGTAGGTTAGTGGCAATTCACCGGCTTCAGCATGAAGACTCTCGACGGGACTAGTATAGATCGCAAGACATAACCCCCGATGTTGTATAGAGTTGAGGCGGCGTAAGATGGTCAGCCGTGCAGAGGAGTATATAAAGCTCCCATAATCCAGCTTTGAGCGGACAATCGACTGATACAGGCGAAGTAGGAAGGTTCGATCCGCTCCCCATGACGTACCGCTGAGAACATGGAGAACATTTAGGGAACGGGTACAACGGGCAGCCAAATATGACATATGGAGACCAGCTAAGTTTCGTGTCAAATGTAAGACCTAAAAATTTTGTTGTCTCCACGAATGGGAGAGCAACGGGACTGAGATGTAAGGACGGTGGGAGAAACTCTTTGTAGCACCAGAAGTTAATACAGACCGTCTTCTCGGCAGAAAAACGGAAGCCATTGGCGACACTCCAGGAGTAAAGACGGTCAAGACAACGCTGAAGACAGTGCTCCAGGAAACATGTACGCTGCACACTGCAGTAGATGGTAAAATCGTCCACGAAAAGGGAGCCTAATACCTCTGCTGGGAGGCAATCCATTATTGGATTGAACGTTATGGCGAAGAGAGCGACGCTCAAAACTGAGCCCTGTGGCACCCCATTCTCCTTGTGAAAGGCGTCGGACAGGACAGAACCCACATGTACCCTGAACTTTCGATCCATTAAAAATGCATGAATAAAAAGAGGGAGGTGACCGCGAAGACCCCATGTATGCATGGTGCGGAGAATGCCCGCCTTCAACAGGTGTCGTAAGCCTTCTCCAAATCAAAGAACACAGCAAGAAGTTATTCATAATGAAGGTCGACATGGTAACCAGATGGTCAACAGCAGAGCGGTGCCTACGAAATCCACATTGTACATTGGTAAGTAGGCATCGAGATTCAAGCAGCCAAACCAAACGAGAGTTAACCATTCGTTCCATCACCTTACAGACACAGCTGGCAAGGGAAATGGGTCAATAACTGGAAGGCAAGTGGTTCCCCGGCTTAGGAATCGGGACAACAATAGATTCACGCCAGCATGTGGGAACATGACACTCAATCCAGATGCGATTATAAGTATGAAGAAGAAAACCTTTACCCGCCGGAAAAAGATTCTTCAGCATCTGAATATGAATAGAATCAGGCCCCAGAGCGGAAAACCGTGACCGGGCAAGTGCATTTTTGAGTTTCCGTATGGTGAATGGGGCATTATAACTTTCATGATTCGAGGTGTAGAAATTAGGTGGTCTTGCCTCCTCTGCATGTTTTCAGGGGAGGAAGGCAGGGTGGTAATGAGCAGAGCTCGAAACCTCTGTGAAAAATAGGCCAAAGGCATTGGAGACATCCTCAGGGGCCACAAGGACGTCATTCGCGACCGTCAAGCCAGAAACTGGCGAGTGGACCTTAGTGCCAGATAGCCGGCGCAGGCTACCCCAGACAACAGAAGAGGGAGTAAAACTGTTGAAGGTGCTTGTGAAAGCAGCCCAGCTGGCTTTCTCTCTTTCTTTAATAACACAACGACACTGCGCATGTAATCGTTTATAATTAATACAATTCGCCATCATAGGGTGGCGTTTAAAGGTGCATAAAGCACATCGATGAGCACATAAAGTGTCTCTACATGCTGCGGTCCACCAGGGGACCGGTATGCAACGAGGAGAAGTAGTAGTATGAGGGATGGAATATTCAGCAGCAGTGAGAATGACTTCCGTGAGGTGTGCGACCTGAGTAGCGCAGCTTGCGAAGTTTTTATCCTGAAATGTCACCCTAGAAGAGAAGAGCCCCCAGTCTGCTTTGGAGATGTTCCAACTAGTTGAGCATGGAGATGGGGTATGATGCAGGAGATGGATAACACAAGGAAAGTGGTTGCTCGAATACGTATCAGAAAGATCGTACCACTCAAACCGGCATGCAAGTTGGGTAGTACATATAGAGAGGTCTAAATGGGTATAGGTGTGAGTTGTGTCCGAAAGAAAAGTAGGGGCGCCAGTATTGAGGCAGACAAGATTGAGGTGGTTGAAAAGATCTGCAAACAGGGAGCCCCTCGGGCAGGATGCTGGAGAGCCCCAAAGGGGATGGTGGGCACTGAAGTCTCCAGTCAATAAAAATGGTGCAGGTAGCTGAGCAATAATTTGCATCATGTCTGCCCTAGTAACGGCAGACAATGATGGAGTGTAAATGGTACAAAGGAAAATGTAAAAGTGGGGAGAGTAATTCGGACGGCAACTGCCTGCAGATCGGTGTGCAATGTGATGGGATCGTAGTAGATATCATCCCGGACCACCAACATAAGCCGGAATACCTGCCACAGGGGGTAGGTCAAAACACACAGAGGCATAGTGTGCCAAGTCAATTCGATTGCATGGGCAGAGCTTCTTTTCCTGTAGAGCTACTACGAGTGGACAGTGCAAGCGTAGCAGTAACTTTAAGTCCTCTCGGTTGGAACGAATGCCGTGAATATTCCGATGAAGAAGTGCCATCGTGAGAAGAAAAAGAAAAAGGAGAAGCAAGAAGGGGTCACCTCGAAGGCCGCTGAGGGCTTGGTTTCAAGCGAGCACTGTTGCCGCTATCAATAGGCGGAGTGCCATCGTCCATTTTTTCAAGAGGTTCGTTGGCCACCCTGTGTAGATGGCCGGGAGGAGGAGCTTCCTCCGCTGGTGAACAGCCATATGTTCGGCTACCAGCGGTGCGGCCAGGTGAAACGGATGACGGCCTGGGGCAGCAACCGCTGGGTAGCGCAGAAGAAGAAATGCGCCGAGGTGGAGAAGGAGAACTTTGCTTCCTATGATCCGTCTTGGAAGGTCGTTTAGTCGAAGTACTGGTCGATGAAGAGTAGGCTGAAGTTCAAGACATTAGTCAGGAAGAATCAATACGCAAAGAAGTGGGATACGGAAGTACTAAGGAGTGACGAGATACGTTTGAAGTTCTCTAACGCTATAGATACAGCAATAAGGAATAGCGCAGTAGGCAGTACAGTTGAAGAGGAATGGACGTCTCTAAAAAGGGCCATCACAGAAGTTGGGAAGGAAAACATAGGTACAAAGAAGGTAGCTGCGAAGAAACCATGGGTAACAGAAGAAATACTTCAGTTGATTGATGAAAGGAGGAAGTACAAACATGTTCCAGGAAAATCAGGAATACAGAAATACAAGTCGCTGAGGAATGAAATAAATAGGAAGTGCAGGGAAGCTAAGACGAAATGGCTGCAGGAAAAATGTGAAGACATCGAAAAAGATGATTGTCGGAAGGACAGACTCAGCATACAGGAAAGTGAAAACAACCTTTGGTGACATTAAAAGCAACGGTGGTAACATCAAGAGTGCAACGAGAATTCCACTGTTAAATGCAGAGGAGAGAGCAGATAGGTGGAAAGAATACATTGAAAGCCTCTATTAGGGTGAAGATTTGTCTGATGTGATAGAAGAAGAAACAGGAGTCGATTTAGAAGAGATAGGGGATCCAGTATTAGAATCGGAATTTAAAAGAGCTTTGGAGGACTTACGGTCAAATAAGGCAGAAGGGATAGATAACATTCCATCAGAATTTCTAAAATCATTGGGAGAAGTAGCAACAAAACGACTATTCACGTTGGTGTGTAGAATATATGAGTCTGGCGACATACCATCTGACTTTCGGAAAAGCATCATCCACACAATTCCGAAGACGGCAAGAGCTGACAAGTGCGAGAATTATCGCACAATCAGCTTAACAGCTCATGCATCGAAGCTGCTTACAAGAATAATATACAGAAGAATGGAAAAGAAAATTGAGAATGCGCTAGGTGACGATCAGTTTGGCTTTAGGAAAAGTAAAGGGACGAGAGAGGCAATTCTGACGTTACGGCTAATAATGGAAGCAAGGCTAAAGAAAAATCAAGACACTTTCATAGGATTTGCCGACCTGGAAAAAGCGTTTGACAATATAAAATGGTGATAGCTGTTCGAGATTCTGAAAAAAGTATTGGTAAGCTATAGGGAGAGACGGATCATATACAATATGTACAACAACCAAGAGGGAATAATAAGAGTGGACGATCAAGAACGAAGCGCTCGTATTAAGAAGGGTGTAAGACAAGGCTGTAGCCTTTCGCCCCTACTCTTCAATCTGTACATCGAGGAAGCAATGATGGAAATAAAAGAAAGGTTCAGGAGTGGAATTAAAATACAAGGTGAAAGGATATCAATGATACGATTCGCTGATGACATTGCTATCCGGAGTGAAAGTGAAGAAGAATTAAATGATCTGCTGAACGGATGAACAGTCTAATGAGTACACAGTATGGTTTGAGAGTAAATCGGAGAAAGATGAAGGTAATGAGAAGTAGTAGAAACGAGAACAGCGAGAAACTTAACATCAGGATTGATGGTCACGAAGTCAATGAAGTTAAGGAATTCTGCTACCTAGGCAGTAAAATAACCAATGACGGACGGAGCAAGGAGGACATCAAAAGCAGACTCGCTATGGCAAAAAAGGCATTTCTGGCCAAGAGAAGTCTACTAATATCAAATACCGGCCTTAATTTGAGGAAGAAATTTCTGAGGATGTACGTCTGGAGTACAGCATTGTATGGTAGTGAAACATGGACTGGGAAACGGACCAGAAGAGAATCGAAGCATTTGAGATGTGGTGCTATAGACGAATGTTGAAAATTAGGTGGACTGATAAGGTAAGGAATGAGGAGGTTCTACGCAGAATCGGAGAGGAAAGGAATATGTGGAAAACACTGATAAGGAGAAGGGACAGGACGATAGGACATCTGCTAAGACATGAGGGAATGACTTCCATGGTACTGAAGGGAGCTGTAGAGGGCAAAAACTGTAGAGGAAGACAGAGATTGGAATACGTCAAGCAAATAATTCAGGACGTAGGTTGCAAGTGCTACTCTGAGATGAAGAGGTTAGCACAGGAAAGGAATTCGTGGTGGACCGCATCAAACCAGTCAGTAGACTGATGACTTAAAAAAAAAAAAGAAGGAAGTCTTCACAGGACGGTTCGTTCTTGAAGGCCTGTGCATCTGACTTCTGGGTCTTTGTCTTGGCAGAACCTGATGAAGGCGCATGTTTCTGAGGGGTGACGGGAGGAAGAGGAGACGTTGACCGGGCGATCTTGGCACTGGTCGAACGGACGACCGTAGAGCTAAAGGTCAGGTCTGCATCGACACCTCCCTGGTAGGCCGAGGAGAGGCGAGGACAGTACTGTATTTCCCCGCTGGGAGCAGCGTGGGCTACCTATTAGCAAATAACTTGTGAGCAGCTGAGGTGGACACTTTCTCTTTGACCCGAATTTCCTGTATACAGCGTTCATCCTTGTAGATGGGACAGTCGCAGGAGGACACTGCATGGTCACCCTGACAGTTCACGCAATGAGGAGACGGAGGTGGACAGTCACCCTCATGGGCGTCCCTGCCACAAGTGACGCATTTAGCCGCATTAGAACAAGACTGGTAGGTGTGATTAAAATGCTGACACTGGTAGCAGCACGTAGGTGTTGGGACATAGGGGTGAACAGAAATAACCTCATAGCCCTCTTTGATGCGCGACGGCAGCTAAACACTATCAAAGGTCAAGGGAAGTGACCGGGTCGGTACAAGGTCACTGTCGACCTTTTTCATGACCCTATGGACAGCCGTCACGCCCTGCTCAGCGAGGAAAGACTGAATCTCCTTGTCAGTCAATCCGTTGAGTGATCTAGTATATACCACACCACGCGACGAATTCAAAGTGCGGTGAGCCTCCACCCGGACAGGGAACACGTACAGGAGTGTGACCCGAAGGAGTTTATGTGCCTGAAAGGCGGTCTCAGTTTCTAACAACAAGGTACCGTTACGCATCCTGGCACAAGACTTGACACGTGCGGCTATGGCATCTACGCCCTTCTGAATAATGAAAGGGTTGACAGATGAAAAATCCTTTCTGTCCTCATATCTAGAAACTACGAGGAACTTTGGGGCAAGCGGTAGTACTTTTGTCGCTGGTGGCTGGTCAAGTTTCCATTTTTGGGCAGAAGTCAAGAGAGAAGAAGAAGAGAAATCCATTGCGGAGAAATCCCCCATGGTTGCCAGCGTCTCCGATGGCGCGCTCCTTCCTTGTGGGGACCCTCTCAGAGGGCGCTCTCGCCTTATGTGAATGTTTACACCTCAGGTCACACCTCCTGAGAAACGGATGGAGGGACCAATCGGCATGGTCGGAAGGTGTCAGCTCAGGCAATCACCCCTCCCTGGGCCTGGCCTTTACCAGGGGGGACGTGCGTGCCTTACTTGTCTACACAGGGCGGGGAATTATGCGTTACCCTGTCACCGGCTATGCATGCGAACGCATGGATCGGCCTTCAGGCATGCACAGGGAGGAAAGAAGAGGAGGAAAAAAGGGAGGGGGAGAGAAAGGACAGACTGTCTCAAACACCGAGGCGGAGACCATAGGGTGGACAAGAAGGCAAGGAGAAGAAGGCAAGGGATAAGGACAAATAAAGGAAACAAACAAAGGAAGGAAGAAACCAGAATAAGTGAAAAACCAAAATGACCACAAATATAAGTCGTGTAACCATCTGTCTCCGGACGCAGGCGCAAACTACCCCCTTGAGGGTGAGGGACTCCTTTTAGTCGCCTCTTACGACAGGCAGGAATACCTCGGGCCTATTTTAACCCCCTGACCCAGAGGGGGGCCATTGTAAAGTGCCACGGATGATCTAAATCAATTGGTCAACTGGGTACAAGCAGTGGATCACTTGTAGCACACTAAGCGAGTCAGAGTAGACAAGACACTTCATTTTGTGTTGGCTTTGAATCCATCCAGTACCATCAAAATGCTAAATAACTCTGTATCATAACCTGATACGCGTTTCAAAAAGTGTACTTGGAAAACCCAATCGTGGAGAACAGCTGAACAACCAGGTGCATTCACTTGCTGAGAGCCATTCATATAAATGATAAAACTGTGGTATCTACTTAAAATCAAAGAAAATAGATCTGTAATAATGTAGTGTGGAGTACAAGTTTTCTTGTATTGCATAAAGCTTAAAATTGCTTTAGGCCTCTGAAGAGGATGAAGCAGCAATTTGTTCCATGTCTGGCTGCATATTCTGTGGCCTGATACATCCAGATCAACTAGACAGTCTACAGCATATATCCTGAATCACTTGGTTGTACGGGGCCAACGAACAGTCTTTCTCAAAGTTGGTCTACACTGCTGCACTCAGTGCTAATAAATGACACAGTGCTAAGATTTTCAGGGCCTCTCTAGCCAGGAGGAGGACAGCGTCTAAAGCCTTCGGATAGGAAGTACATACTGATCCATAAACCACGCTGCCATAATCCAATCACCACCTGAAAAAATCCTATAAAACTAAAGTGAGAACCTGTCACTTTCCCAAGACTTTCTGATGGGGCATTATTAAATATTCAATTATTTGACGCTCTTTGTTTGAACGTCTCTCAAGTGTGGAAGCCAGATTAAGAGACAATATCATCGCAGTGAAGTGTCATCCTCAGCTAGTGTGGGAATCGGTTGGTTTGTTGGGGGAAGGAGACCAGACAGCGAGGTCATCGGTCTCATCAGATTAGGGAAGGATGGGGAAGGAAGTCGGCCGTGCCCTTTGAAAGGAACCATCCCGGCATTTGCCTGGGGCGATTTAGGGAAATCACGGAAAACCTAAATCAGGATGGCCGGACGCGGGATTGAACCGCCGTCCTCCCGAATGCGAGTCCAGTGTCTAACCACTGCGCCACCTCGCTCGGTGCTAGTGTGGGGCCTCCTCACTTAGTACTGGATCCTGAAACTTCGTAAGTAGACATTCACTTGATATTTGGTGAATATCTTCATATTTAAGAATATTCTAGGATAGCTCACACAAGGTTTTTAAAAGCAATCTCCTTTGCGGACTGTTAGTATTTTGTCAGCATCCTAACAATGAATCGAAGTGTCGCCTGATTTACCTACAGATGAGGCACTTTAATCATTGAATTTCGTAACTCCACCTGCCTTACCTGCAACTGAGTTTATATGATTGTTCCATGACATTTCCCAAAAATGTCTTACACTCAAAGTTGACTACTTCCAAATCTTGTAATGATACAATACTATGTGGTTTTATGAAGTGTACCGTTTTGTATTTGTGAACATTTAAAATAAGTTGACAATCTTTGCGCCACTCTGAAATCTTATCAACAACTGACATTATTTATGAAGCTTTTTTTATGATTGTACTTCATTATAGGTAACTGTATCATTTGCTAAACGTCTGATGTTACTATTATATTGTCTGCTAGGCCATTAATATACAGCATGAACCGTAAGGGTCTCAAAACCCATTCCTGTGACACACCTGAATTTATTTCTGCATCTGTTGATGCCTCTCCATCCAAGATAGCATGCTACTTCCATCCAAACAAGAAGTCATCAGTCCAGTCACAAAATTTGTCTTATAACACATTTCATGCTAATTTTGTTAATAGGCATTGGTTTGGAACTATTGTTAAGGCTGTTTGGAAATCAATAAATAATGTATCTACCAGACGGCCTCATTCCCTGGCTTTCAGGATGTCATGCGAGAGAATGATAAGGTGTGTTTTGCTTGACCAATGCTTTTTGAAATCCATTTTGTATATTTACTTCCCTCATGGAAAGGGACATGGAAATATACATTTGCCAGGTCATATTTAGGAAAGTACTGGCCAACTGCAAGCTTGATCATTAGCTGTCCTGACCAAGGAATCAGATAAGTGACAATTTTGGCTATTTTTTAACTTTATCTTTGAAGTGGCCACAGAGAGACAAATTTTACGTCCATCAGCAGAAGCATGGTATGTTGGCTGGTTGCAGTTGGTATAATTACATTTTGTTCTTAGAGGCACTCTAACTTTACCTTATAGACTTCACAGACAGGGAACACAATGGAGTGAGCTCTGAAAAAAACTGCACAAGATAGGTCTTTCCCCTGTCATATAATCCCCAAAGCAATATGGAGCTTGCACAGTTTCTCCAGTTCACCGAATTACTACAACTGAAAGAAAAAGCAACAGGAAAGGAAAATTCACCAAAGACCATTCATTACATTACAGTGGATGGAGTGATGAAGAATAGGATCACATTTTTAGATAATGCTATAACAATTACCATATTTACTCGAATCTAAGCCGCACTCTTTTTTCCGGTTTTTGTAATCCAAAAAACCGCCTGCGGCTTAGAATCGAGTGCAAAGTAAGCGGAAGTTCTGAAAAATGTTGATAGGTGCCGCCACAACTAACTTCTGCCGTCGAATATATGTAGCACTACACAGGCATGTTTTGCAGGCACAATGATAAATACTGGCGCCAAAACCTCTGCGTCAGTAAATAAATTTAAAAGAAAGGTGGAAGACGAGATTTTTTTTCTCCGCCCCGAGTTTCAACCACTGCATTTTCATACATTATCCAACGAAGTAAATACAAATTCCGTATTGTTCATCTTCGAATGTAACAGCATCTCAATGTACTACGAAAATCCAACTGGCAAGACTGTTTGGGATGTTTGTCAATATGGCCAACTCTACGTTCTGAATTTTTTCCTACCTGTGAGAAGAGATGATAGCTAATAGGAACTTTTTGAATTGCAAATCACATGCAGTATTCTCTTCACCATAAGAATAATACGAATATAAACATTTTGCCATGTATTCTTTCGTGTTTGCTGCTGTCTCATTTAAATCCTGTCTGCCTAATAAACTACAAAACTAGAGTGAGACAACAGCAAATGCGGAAGAATATACATATCATGTCATGTTTATATCCATATTATTCTTATGCCTAATAGTGACTCAGTCAGAAATGAAGCACGGCAACTGACTAGATTTTTAAATCTAAGATGACTAATTTCTGTGCAGAATGTAATGTACTAAAGAGGCGTCTGCAAAGGTTTTCAAACGGAGAAAATTTTTCGCTAAACTCTCGTTCTGAACATCTTCTATCATGCGCAGTCTATTATTTAGCTCTTGTTGATCATTATCAAAGAAAGCAGCAGTGTAAGTAACAACAAATAGCAGTCTCTTGCCATTGTTTCGCTAATGAGATGATTTCTCTCCCTTTCTTTTTAAGTGTACGCCGCAGCGGTAGCGCGCACAAAAGCAAGCCATGCCGCGAGCGGTGACAGGCCGTAAACACTCATTATAAGAATGTGACACACAATGCACGACACAGTACAATAATGCATTTTCAGCTTAGAGTGACGTAAACACCTATAACAAAAAGAACGGCACTTATCAAATCAAAGAAAAATAAGCAATCAATTCAAACCAGATGAAGCACGTGAAAAAGAAGGGTACCCGTATAAATACGGACGCAGCGCCTGATGCATAGCAATGGCTACCTGGTAAAGCTTAACTGCTAAGCTTACGACTCGAACCAAACTACTGTAGCTGTATCGTCACTCATTCGACCTAAATTGTGTCTCATATTACAATGGACCAACTTTGTTTCGATTTGGAGGTGCGGCCTAAAACTTTTCTCTCCCCTTGAATTTCGAGTCTCAAATTTCAGGTGCGGCTTAGATTCGGGAAATTTTTTTTTCCTTGATTTCGAGTCTCATTTTTCATGTGCGGCTTAGATTCGAGTAAATACGGTAGTTGGCCTCCACAGAGGTACTGACATAATGTATTAGGACATGTTTCTTGATTCAGTGGCAGGCAGATGAGGAAAAAAATGTGGAATTTGTCTTGTTCTTTATCCAGGCACCACATGGTCCAGTCACTTGATTTTTATGATTGATCTACTGCCTAATCCCTATTACAGTGTTATGGTGTCTTGCGTACAGCTCATTCACAATAAGTTAACGATTCATGCACTGGCTGTCAGGAATGGCAGGAGGCTCTCCTTGCCCCATATTAGGAGTGTTGGGGGGAGAAAAGCATTGGGGAGAAGGTAGTGTTGCCTGTTTCCTGCAGTGTTGCCACCATTACCCTTAATGATGTGTACAGTAATACTTCATGTCTATGAGCAACTTAATGTTGGCAGTGCTCAGAGACAAATGAATATCTTTCAACTAATGCTGATTTTCACCACTTCTGGCAGTACCAGCAAGATCATTAAATTATCATGAACAATCTGTACATTAACAACATTATCTTTTTGTGAAACAAAATTTGAGCTGTTTGTGGAACCACATACGCTTGCGCAAAGGCCACTACTTTCTCTGAAATGGATTTGGCAACTTTATAGGTTATGTATCCACATCTCGGTCCTGGGGAACACCAACCACAACATTTGAAATTAGTGGTTCTTCATAAAACAACTGCATTCATCATTTTCTGAGTCAATTTTGCAATTTTAATATGACTTTTGAGGTCTGCAGTCAGGATCTATATGATTAGTATATTGTTCTCTACATAACTGGAATTACTAGTGAGATGCCACTACTTGTGTTTGTTTCAAAAAATGCTCACAAAACTGCTATAGACTTGAGGACCCATTAAGTTTCCTGGGTCACGCCTCATAATGAAATGTGAAATGTGTTTTATTCATCTTATAACATAAACAATTTCAGAATGTATGGCTGCCGGTGTGGGCCAAAACAGTAGAACAGAAGGAAATATAAGGCACAATCACAGAAAAATCACGGCTTCACAAAGCTTGGGAGATTACATCTCCATTTGTTATAAGCACTGGCATTTTCAAGTGGTAGTATGTCTACAGTGTACTAAGAGCACCATGATTGGACAAAATGCTGATGACAGGGATCACTGCTGATTGTCACAGGTTATGGCCACTGACACACCACAATGCAGCAGACCACTTGCTGGATGGCAAAAGTTGGTGAGAAATCATATGTTTGTCTTTTTCACCTAACACTATTTTTTATTATTTTAAAACTAAGAAATTTCAAACCAATATTTATGCACATGTTAATTTAAATTTCAGAAATAGGATAACACAAAGAAGTACTCTCATACCTTCTGCCATAAAAGGTGTAATAACATTCATATTGGAAGAAAAGTTACTCCTATCAGTTGGTAACTGTCCCTTACTATTTCATTCCTGTTGGGTGATTCTGTTAGGTAAATAGCAAGACTTGATGTGAAGGATTGTATCCTTTCTATTTTATCAGTTATTGTGACCTTAAAAGTTCAACTTAAAATTTTGACTACGCACTAATAGAAAAAATTTTGCTTTCAAACTTACCCAAAGAGGAAGTTGCAACTGCCGGCTACAAACATTCCAGTCATGAACAAAAACTTTGCACCAGTGAGAGGCAACTAAAATAGAGCAAAACATTATAATCAGTGAAATGACTTTTGGTTTCATGAGTTATTTAACAATCCATTCTCCAGAAATATCCTCAAAAATCACAATTGTTATCATGCACTAATGACATTTCTTGGGATTAAAATACACTGTGGCAAAAATAAATCTCATTTAATTTGCAGATATGCCGCTCTATCCACTAGTACTGACTTTGTGACAAGCGCAGCCAAAGTAATAATCTCAGCATTCCTCGAATGGAATATTGAATGTCACAAAAAAATTAAGACAGGATGGCTGGAACAATATTTGCATCCAGTTCTTCCCACAGCATGAATTCAGCATTTTACTGCCATGCGACTTCAACACGTTTTGCATCACTTAAAACACATACAAAAGCCTCTTTATTGCAGAAATGAGAATTTAATGAACATTGTTAAGGAATAGAAAGTATTTTCTCATCTGAGTTTCTGAGATAAGGATTATTTGGCAAGGCTGACAGCACACAGTAAAACATTTCATTATAGCATGTACCTTCTGTGGGATAAAAATTAATGGAATAGAAGGAGTAGAGAGTACAAAAAGATGGTAACAGGTTTGTTACGACAATGGTCAAAAACAACATTTATTGAGGTAGAATGGCACCAATCAGACTAGCAGATGAAAATTCCCCTGAGCACCCTGTCTGGAAAGGTATCAGTGCAAACGGTGCACACTGTAGTTTCATGAAAACTGCTGCAAAATAAACATAAAACTGATAACTGGTGTCACGTTACAAGTGTATAGTTAGAACATGTGAAACGAAGTATTTAAATATTATGAGAAACAAGAATACAAAAATGAAAGTGTTGCTAAGTGATATCAAAGCTGTACATGGCGGCCCCAGGAAAAGAAAGTTTTTATATAAACTGTCTTTTTCATCCATCATGTTTCCACTTATATGACAACAATTGACCTGTCCACTCCAGTCACCCTGCAAATCAGGATTGTGCCACAGCGTCATTTAACAGGAGGCTCTCAGAGCACCACCTGCTGAATGGAGCTCTCCTCTGTTCTGAGTTGTCAAACAGAGCAGATGATCAATTGCTTAGCACTCAAACTTTAACTTTTCACTTTGCTCCTTCTCTGAGATGGGATTGAGGCCACTGGAGTTATCTTCTCTCACCCCCTGGAAATCCTCAATATGTAATCCCCATTGGAAAACAAATCTATACATCTTCTTTTACCTAAAGAAGTATTTCATTTACAAGTTCAGACCATTCTTAAATCCTGAATATATGCCTGCCCATCAATGAGGCATACAATCTGGTGTCAGGTGTGGGATTCCAGATTACTTCTGCTTCTGGTTTTGATGTGCCACAAACAATTTCTGAATTGATGAGCAGATGCATTAAACTGCCACATAGGCACATCTGGCCACATGCTTTGCCTATCATATGCAGTCTGGGCTACCTGTCATAATCAACACAGCACCTCTGCTGCTGCTGCTGCTGCTGCTCTTCGAAGCTACCAGTGCAGGTATGACGGCCCAGTGTCACAACACCAGGCACTGGCTCCAATATCACTACTTCTGCTGCCGCCCTATTGCTGCCCATCGCTCCCATGCCATTAATAAAACTGCATCCAAAAGTTGCAAATTTTGAATCTAGGGAGAAACTGCCAGAGACGTTGCTGAGGGTTATTGTCAAAGACATTTTTGTTTTGCTTTGATGCATATAGTTCAAATGGCTGCCCGATAAGAGGTCACAGGGAAAGCTGGAGATAGATCCAGAAATGCAAGCAAAGATGTGGCAACTCTGGGTGGAGAAGAGTGCCTGCAAAGGCCTCTCAATGAGGAATTACACAATGTGACACCGCAAAGCAGCACTGTGCCAGGAGCTGGCCTCATTTCCCCATTTCTGGGGCTCTCAGAGGCAGGATCTAATTGATGTTGCATTGGGTTCTCTGGATGCCACCTTCATGGGTAAATCAGGGGAAAACACCACACTCTTAACAAAATGTTAACTGATGCAGAGAAAGTGTGTGCATAAGGTGGTGAAATACAGGTAGTAGTCAACAGCCTAAAGTTGCAAGGAGAGATCAGCTAGTTCCTATGCAGATTCCATGTAAGGGCTGAGAAATATTATCAATTGATGTCCTTGTACAAGGACAAGAGAATAAATATTGACAAAAGTATAGTATTGGCTGCTACAGAGACAAGTTTTTCACCATACGCCAAAATTTTAGAGAGGACTGAGAAGGCTTTGTTGACCTGATAAGAGCTGTCTCATGGCACAAGTATCAACAGCGGAGGGAAAAGGGGGAGGGGGGTAATTAATGAGCTGAACATGGTTCTTCTTAGTGAAGCAGTAGTTCAGTGTAGACACATCTGCTTTCTTCAACGAAGTGGAAACTCATTGCCTGGATATTTCACTTGCAGCATTGATACCTATGTAGGTGTTGGATGAACTATAGTTCTCCAAGCATACTACAAGAGGTCATACAAATTTCATTTCTACATGATGAATACCAATTCATCCATTCCCATCCTTCTGCCCCAGAAGGTAAGCCCCATTAGATGTGCATTCATTGCTGAACTGCTTTACACTCACTGTGGATGGCCAGACCATAAGACAGCAGAGTGTTTGGATCAGATATGAGAGGGTGATTTGTCAGACTTTATGGCATCTCTCAAACCAAACAGGTTACTGAGTAGCTTGAGTGGAAAGAGCTCGTATAGGAATGGGAATATATGTATTGCAAATAGGAGTGGTTATGCCACTGCCCCTCCCCCCACTTCCATAAAGTGAATCCAGTATGAGAGAAAAAGAGGCACTCCAGTGACTAACACAACTTTGCAAGGTAAAGGTAGACAGTCTTCCTTGGTCACCAATACAATATCAAAAGGATAGATTGCTACTCACCACACACACACACACACACACACACACACACAGAGCCACTGTCTTCAGTGTTAGAATGTTCCAGCACCTGTAGACAGTGACCATGTGTGTGTTAGTTGTACTTGTAACCATACATGTTTGTTTTCTATTTCAGTAGAAGGACTTTGTCAAAACACTTAATATTTTGGCAGTCCTTTTCATTGCGCCTGTCTGCAACTCAAGACTTCCTCTTTGTGGTGAGTAGCAATCTATCCTTTTCGTACTGTTGTTATTTCATTTGGGACATACCCAGTGTTTGATTTTATAATTGATATAGGAACAAGCAGTAAAGGAAACAAAAGAAAAATTAGGGTTGGAATTATAATCCATCGAAAAGACATAAAAATTTCGAGGTTTGCCATTGACATTGTAATTCTGTCATAGATAGCAAAGGATGTGGAAGAGCAGTTGAACGGAATGGACAGTGCCTTGAAAGGATGATATAAGATGAACATCAACAAAAGCAAAACAAGGATAATGGAATGTAATCAAATTAAATCAGGTGAAGCTACAAGAATTTGATTGGGAAATGAGACTCTTAAAGTAGTAGATGAGTTTTGCTATTTGGTGATCAAAATAACTGATGATGGTCAAAATAGAGAGGATATAAAAAGTAGACTGGCTATGGTAAGGAAAGCGTTTACAAAGAAGGGAAATTTGTTAAAATCAACACATGGTCAAGATCTGAAACTGATGACTTGTAGACTGAGTGGACCATGAAAAATATGATTTACCTAATCAGCCTGAAAAATGTGGTACTGCAAATAAGTGGACAGAAATGCCATTTCACATCCAAAGAGGTACAAAAGCATTACCATGATTTGATGCCACCTTACATTACATTTGCTTTGCCATACCAAAGCACAGTTGGCTTTCAAACATAGGAAGTTGAAATTTGGTAAACAAACCCAAGAAAATATTGGGTGGTACAGAAAAAAGACGTTTGGATCTAAGCGAAGAAAGATTTTTTAAAAGAAATTTTTCTTCATGAATCACTGCAAAGAAATGAAGTTTTATATGATAAGCACACATGTGAAGCATGATTTACCTCGAGTAAGTCTGTCAGAAGAGGGCTTCTTTGTGAGTGAGCACAGGTAATTTTGGAAGCAGAGATGATGAAATTCTCTAGGACACCATATTGATTGCAATATATGAATCAAATGCTGATTAAATATCAGAATACTAAGAAGACAGACAATCTAATAGCCCAATTCACATAAATTTCACCTTAGTTATGTAACCTACAAAAGCAGAAATTAAAAAGAAACTTGAACACTTGTCATGTGTAGGGCAGATGGGGGTGCATTGTATGCTGTTCTAGCCAAATCTGTGATCTAGTTTAAAGAAAATAAATTACTGCTGGTCACCTTCATAGCATACCATGAAATTCACACTAGTGATCCTGGTGTCATAAGCCAGAAACTACATTGTATACCTTATCGCTTGCAATCTGTACTGTAGAAAATTATTTCAGATTTAGTAGAAGAAGGAGTATTCAACCTTCTTCCAGAGCCTGGGCCACAAGTATAAAGATAGCGCCAAAGCGAATTTCATTTGCACAGACATGGGAAAGGTAAATAAAGTTACAATACCTGATATCCATCCCATTTCAAGTATTGATGACATTTTCGGTCAGATTAGTAAATTCAAATTCTTCAGCAGCTTAGACAGGTGCTTCAGTTAACATCAGGTATTGGTAGCTGCAAAACGTCAAGAAAATAAGCTTTTTCTGTGCTGGTCAGCCATTATGGATACCTGAGGGTTCCATTTGACCTCTGAAATGTTCCTGGCACATTTCAATGTTTGTTGAGCTACTTGTATGGGATTTAAAGCCAACCACGTGTGTAGTGTACTTGGATAAGGTAATAGTCTTTTTGAGAATGATGAGACAGGATGCACTGCAACTGAGGAACATGCTAGTACTTGATAATCACACTAATATAAATATGAAATCTGAAAAAATGCAGATTTATACAATTTTAAGTGCACTAAAATTATTGAATAACTGCCACATAATTTTGGCATTACAGAATTCCAATCATTTCTTGGGTTAGCCAATTACTATCTACATTTTGTGGAGAACTACACAGTCACCATAAAAACCTCTCATAAAACTACTACAGAAGGGGACTCCTTCCATCTGGATAGCCAGGTGTGAGTGTGTCTTGTAACTAAAATAAATTCTTACATTTTCATCTGTTTAGGTTTATATGGATTTTGAGCAACCTTTTATTTTGTTACCTGCAATAAATTCCATGCACATGGTTAAAAGATGAAAGTGTATTTGGAAGAGAGTTCGGCAGAACTATACAGCTGCAGCCTGAGACAACAGCTCCATATTCGAAAGAGTTAAGAAAAAATATGATGTTATGTGAAACTGCCATGAAACTAAGCAAAATTAAGACATTTACATACCTCTGAAGTGGACCATTCTGGATATTGTAATTCACATTATTTGTCAGTGTCACATCACTTGTCAGTGCCAAATTAGAGCTCTCAGATCAGAAGATTATAGTGTATTTTGCTTGTTTAATCAAGTATAAAGATTCTGACATATGATTTTCTACAGTGGATCCAGTAAAACAGAAATAACCACACAGCACAAAAGCCAATACACAAGAAAATTGTTACATAATAACTGATGAGTTCCCATCACTTAAATTTGTGTTCCACCCCACAGTACTATTTACAGTTGAGGGATAGTTGCTGCATTTTGCATGTCAGTTTACTGCTTACCACACTGATGATTTTTTGTTTGTTTCCACTCAGGCACGCCCCTTATTACTTATTGTTAACCGTCGTCTCTTCTCATCATTTTCGTATCAATTTTTCGGATTTTTTGATCTTTCTTGTTGCTTTTATTTCATTTATCTTTTCCACACTCTCCACCTTCTTTGCCACTCCCACCACTTCTAACACTCCAAACACTCTTCTCTTGCCATGATGAATCCCACCACATATTATATCTCTTCCTTTTGAAAAAATGTTCCTGCACTCTCGGAACTAAGGTCCCAAATTCTGTTTCTTGAAACTTGCTTGTCCCTGTGATTTACTGCCAAAGGCCCAACACTAAATCCCTGTTTCTGGCTGCAATCCAACTTCACACCAGCCTCTTTTACAATTCCAAATACAGTGATCTCTTGCACTTACCCTGTTACTCTGTGAACTATATACCTCATTTGCTAATTTCCACTCCACCAGACTTACCTCCTCCTACAAAATACTGTAGTTATCTGCCCTCATGTTTCCTGCCAAGCCAACTTCAAACTGCAAAAACATGCCAGACTTCACGTCAGAAAGCTAAACTACCTGAACAATGGTGTTTCCCTTCATGTCCCTTTGCAGCTCCCTAAACAGTAACATCATGAAGCACCACTTCTCTCCTACAAACTGAGCTTGGCCAAGCTTTTGAACATTCCCCAAGCCTTCAGTATTGCCTCCAGTGATAGCTCATGATCACAAGAATCAGTAACCACCATCCAGTGTACTCAACCTCTCATCTAAAGTGCTCTCCCTTCCTGAATTAACTATATAATCCAAATATCTTGCTTTCAGCCCTAAACCTACATTCAATCATGCTGCTTTGGTGAAGGACCTACTTTACCTCACTTGTAATGTCAACTGGAAATATCACTTTGCAACCCAGCCCCACAACCTTTCCAACAGCAAACCTGACATTGAGCCCTGCCTTGAAAAGTCTTGACCATGAACCCAACTTGATCTGCCACCACTACCTCAAAATCATTCCTCACAAGCCTTCCAAGAATTCCTCAGATCCAGCATTGCTTCAGAACCTTTCCTCAGGTCACTACAACATGACCCTAATCTGTCCTCTGCAGAACTTCAGGCTCTTCATTCACTAAAAGCTGATGACTCCATCATTATCCTCCCAGCAGATGAAGGGTCTACCACTGTGATACTTGACCAAAAGGAGTATGTTACTGAAGGTCTACACCACCTGTCTGACACCTCTACATACAGTGTCTGCCATCAAGATTCCATTCCTCTGACTCAAACTAACTTACAGCCCTCTTTAAAACCTCAGGCCCCTCACAAGGACTAATACCTCAATCCATCGAACTTCTCACCCCACACAAAGCACGCACCCCCATCTTTTTCCTTCTTCCTAAGAGTCACAAACCCACTCATTCTGGCCACCCTGTAGTTGCTAGCTTCAAAGCACCCACCGAACATAAAGACTTCCCTCCTACATCAAAGATACCAACCATTTCAGAAATCGTCTGAAATCCGTGCCTGTCCCACTCCCACAACATCCCACTCCCACCTTACACCTCGCTTGTCACCACTGATGCCACCTCCCTCTATACAAACATTCCCCAAGTATATGATCTGTGAGTTGAACATTTCCTCAGTCAGTGACCACCTGATTCCAAACCTATGACATCCTTTTTGCTCACCTTGATCAACTTTATACTAACCAACAACTGCTTTACCTTTGAGGGGAAGACATATGTACAGACCAGGGGCACAGCAATGGGAACCAGGAAGGCTCCTTCCTATGCAAACCTTTCATGGGTCACTAGGAGCGGGCTTTCCTGGGATCCATAAGCCTTCAGCCACTGGTTTGGTTTAGATACATTGATTACATCTTTGCCATATAGACTCATGGTGATTCCGACCTGTTGAAATTTCTGGACACTCTGAATACATTCTCCCAGTTAAATTTCACATGGACCTATTCCAAAACCCATGCCACTTTTCTTAATGTTGGTCTCATCCTCATCAAAGCCAGCTTCACACTTCTGTCCACGTTAAACCTACCAACAAACAACATTACTCAGATTTTGACAGTTCCCATCCTTTCCATGTCAAGCATTCCCTCCCATACAGCTTTGGCATTCAATGGAAACCTATTTCTTTAGATGCAGACTCTTTACATCAATACATCACCACTCTCACGCCAGCCTTCACTGAATGTAATTACCCCACCTGCCTAGTTCAAAAGCAAATTTCCCAGGCTATCACATCCAATCCCGGTACTGCTGGTCCCTCCAAAAAACAACATAGGAGTACACCACTTGTCACTCAGTATTATCCTGGTCTTGATTATGTTAATCAGTTATTCACCATACAGCAGAGATGCTGAGCCGCGATAGGCAGAACAGGAAGATTCACACAATTATAGCTTTCAGCCATTAAGGCCTTTGTCAACAATAGGCACGCGCGCGTGTATATTGTCTGTTATATAGTTATATTTAAGTTTTATGCATTTTGAATTTTTCACATGTTGGACTTAGAATATTCGCGTTTCGATTAAGGGACAAAAGTTAAAGTTCTTCAAAATTTAGTTCCCTATGGGACTTAGTCTATGAAATGTTTATTGTTGTATAATGTTAGTAATTGTTTACCAAATGTTGTCATATTTGATATAGATGTTATTCTGTTGTATATGAACATATCCATATCATTCATTTTTGGAATTTGGAAATTTCATTTTTTGATGCAATCCCGGACGGGCGTACTAGCCTTTCTAGGTACGCCCGTCTCTTGTACGTCAAGTCGGAGCATATGCGTGTGACGTCATCGGCGTAGGGATGAGTGTGGGGGGAGTCTGTTGTGGCCCCCCCCAATCCCCCCACACGCTATATCAGTGTAATATAATGATCAATAACAGACAATATACAAAACTATAGAAGACGTCGAAATGACAACATCTGCCGCTGACAAGAAGAAGAACACAATTAAATCTGTCACCGCACACGCCCTTCTAGATGGACCTGCAGTATTTTGTGGATGTAAACTGAACTTCAGCATCGACATCAACGATACCTTTACCCATGGCAATGGATGGCTGACAGTAGCCATTGTACGAGGAGGAACAGGTGTTCCAAACGTGTCTGGACTGGAAAGTTTCGTCGACAGAGACAGGCAACTGCATTGAACGCTGCCAAGATGCACTACCGACGACAACGGCGACGTGCAAGACAGGCAATATACAAAACTATAGAAGACGTCGAAATGACAACGTCTGCCGCTGACAAGAAGAAGAACACAATTAAATCTGTCGCCGCACACGCCCTTCTAGATGGACCTGCAGTATTTTGTGGATGTAAACTGAACTTCAGCATCGACATCAACGATACCTTTACCTATGGCAATGGATGGCTGACAGTAGCCATAGTACGAGGAGGAACAGGTGTTCCAAACGTGTCTGGACTGGAAAGTTTCGTCGACAGAGACAGGCAACTGCATTGAACGCTGCCAAGATGCGCTACCGATGACAACGGCGACATGCAAGACAGACAATATACAAAACTATAGAAGACGTCGAAATGACAACGTCTGCCGCTGACAAGAAGAAGAACACAATTAAATCTGTCGCCGCACACGCCCTTCTAGATGGACCTGCAGTATTTTGTGGATGTAAACTGAACTTCAGCATCGACATCAACGATACCTTTACCCATGGCCAAGATGCGCTACCGAAGACAACGGCGACGTGCAAGACAGACAATATACAAAACAATAGAAGACGTCGAAATGACAACGTCTGCCGCTGACAAGAAGAAGAACACAATTAAATCTGTCGCCGTACACGCCCTTCTAGATGGACCTGCAGTATTTTGTGGATGTAAACTGAACTTCAGCATCGACATCAACGATACCTTTACCCATGGCAATGGATGGCTGACAGTAGCCATTGTACGAGGAGGAACAGGTGTTCCAAACGTGTCTGGACTGGAAAGTTTCGTCGACAGAGACATCATCGCCTACAAGACTTACCATGTTACAGAAAATGCAAATAAAGACTTTGGAAAATCAACATACATGTCACCCTCACCCTTCTTCCTTTCTACACGTAGTAGATGTAAGATATCTGTAAATGAAACTGTATTTGTTTGGTGTAAAGGTAAAGGTACCTGTGAATATGTTAAATTTGTTGGAGATTGTACAGTATATTTTCATAAATAAATTGATCTGTAGCGTAGCTGAGAACTGGGGAACGTACATCTAGAACCTGTCGGCATAGAGGATGCAACAGCATGTTACGTCAGCTCTCTGAGCGCATGACCTTTGACCCCGCCGATAAGGCGGCTCAAGGCCATCTTGGCTGCGCGCCAGCCACGGACTCGACGCTCTAAGCCGACGGGCGCACCTAGAGAGGCTAGTGCACCCGTCCGGGATAACGCGCGGCTGGCAGTGTGAAATATTCTAAGTCCGAATCACGTGACGCGCTCCCGCGCGTCTATAAAAGCGAGCGATGCCCGCGCATAGCGGGTCAGTCGCGCTGCTGCTGTCGCACAGGCAACTGCATTGAACACTGCCAAGATGCGCTACCGACGACAACGGCGCGCGTGCGCGCGCGCGCACACACACACACACACACACACACACACACACACACACACACACACACACACACACACACACACACACACAGTCTCAGGCAACGTTTATATTCCATCCTGGATTTTTCATTGTTTGATTAATAAATTATTCGATACCCCCTTGACTTCCTAAAATCATACCCTGAAGTGAGGTACATTCTGTCTGACATTTTACACACCACAAAAAGATAGCTTTCATCACCCTCCCAATCTCCATAATATCCTCATCAGACCCTATGTTCCTTCTGCACCCCTCTCCCTACCCTATGGTTCCTACCCCTGTGACTGTCCCCACTGCAAGATTTGCCCTATGCACCCTCTTAAAAAGCAGCCCTGTAAATGGAAAAACATAAACCAAAAACGAGAGCCATCTGTGAGATGATGCATCATATACCGGCTGTAATGTAAACACTGTTTGGCCTCTTATATCGGCATGACTACCACCAAACTATCAGCTAGGATGAATGGGCATAAGCAGAGGGTGTGTACAGGCAACTTACAATATCCTGTTGCAGAGCAAGTACAACATGACAGTCAAGATCTGTTTCACCACACACACCCTCTGGATTCCTCCTCCAGACACCAATTTCTCAGAACTCCAAAGGTGGGAACTGGGGTTTCAACATGTCCTTGGTTTTGCCACCTGCTTGACCGTAATTTACATTAATTTCTTCTGCCTCAGCATTTCTTTACAGTAACTATTTGTTTCTTCACTCCGATTTGGTTTTCTAGAACTTTCATTTTCTGACCTGACTATTTTTTCCCTCTCATATAATCCCGCCCCTTCCCATCTCTATCACATACAATGCACTTAGCTTTCCACTCCTATAGCTCATGCATGATGTTTTGTCTGTAATCTCCATTTTGTGTATTACCCTTTAAGCTCTCACATTTTCAAATCTCATTCAGTGGAGTCCCCCAACAATCAGTCGTTCCTTCTCATCCTGTCCTGTAAGTCTCTCCCAACCTGGGGTCCTGGGCAACTTTTCTGAACTCTCTCCATTTCCTAAACTTCATCAGTCCTTTTCCTTCACTCTTCTTCCTTCTCCTTCAATCTTTCTGCCAGGAGAAAGAGACACTGGATTTGAAAGCTTGAAGATTTAAATACCTATATATGTGTGTTCTCCTGCTGCCTCTTGGTGGGTAGTTTTTTTTTCTGTCTCCAGTTACATTACATTTCCAAAAACTAATTACTCTTAACTGACATTTTATACAGTCCCCATTGTCCCAAAATTATCTGATATGCCCTTTCCAGCCTCATCTGATCTCTTTCTTTTTTTTCCTATTGCCTTATTTTGTTATTACCCATCTCTAGTGTTGGATAGTTTTGCATTATATGTTTGCATTTTTTCAATATGTTGAGACACTGTCATCAAACAGTTTTAACCACTGTACATTATGGTGAAATTATGGTCAATGTTTATGAAGTTTCTAAAACTTTTGGCATGAAAGCATAGAGCTCAAGACACTAATTGCTCATCGGCTGCCGAATAAGCAAAACGCTGCAGTATGCATTGACTCAAATGTGTGTATGTGGAGGCAGGGCATGTGGCAATGTCTCTACACATGTGTGACATAATTCAGCATCTTCTGTAGACTTCATTTCTACTCGGAAGAAAGGACATTCTGCAGTGACCTCTAGGTGAGAGTTTCTCTTTTCTCGCTTTAGGTATGTTCATATGTCTGTTTGTTACCTATGTCTTTGACCCCTTTTTTACTCTGTATCATATTTACCCTGACTGGTTGTTCTGAGATGCAGAAGTTTCCCCCTTTCCATTGTGCACATGTTTTCAATTGTGTTTTCTTTCTTCAGTACAAATGTAGCCCTGAGTTCATTTATGAATTTGCTAGTAGGGCATATTATCCACCTTACAAAATATATTTAGCAAAGGTGTGTGATTCAGAATGCTCAATGAAGCAGACAATGCTCTCGGTATCATTCACTCCTGGTTGAGATCCCTGAATGTGGGTGGTCTTCTACAATGGAATTCTATATCTAAGGAAGCTTGCACCTTAGAGTATAGTTCTACCAACAGAAGCAACTCCCATATCTAATGGAAAACAGTTGGGTCATTGCCCAGTAGCTATCTCACTATGAGCTCATTCATAAATTAATAGTTCAGAACCAACTTAGTAACTGCAACTGGAAAAACATCCTGTGTTACAAACAATATTTTAGAAAATACATTTCTTTTCCGACTGAATGGTTACATTAGTGTCAGCCTACAAAATACATTAGTTGAATTTTAATTCCCCTTGAATACTTTATCCATCCCCCTATGAATATTTCAATACAACTTCACTACCCTCTTCAAATGATTTATCCCCCCACTTCTGGATTTATATCCCAGTAATATAACTGCATTACTGTGAAGTTCACCAAGGTTACTTGTAACTTATTCTTCACTTGCAGATTCCTACTCTTTGTCTGAATTGTTACTTGGAAGGATGTAGGCTTTTCATTTTTCCTAGTCCCTGAAAATTTACTTGCAGTTACATACCCTGGCAAACAATTAAGTACCTGAAACTTGAAACTTCTTGGGAGATCAAAATTGTTTGCTGGACTGGGGCTCAAATCTGGGATCTTTGCTTTTCCCAGTTATGTGGCATTCTGACTCAGCTATCCAAGCATAGCTCATGACCCATCCTCAGGCTTTACTCATGCCAGTATCTCTTCTCCGCAATTTCATTTCTTCCAAGAGTGCTTGTTCAGTAAGGTACGCAGAAGAACTTTTGTGACGATGGAAAAATGGGAAAAGTGACATTGATGGAAGTAAACCTGTGATACTTAGTTGTGAGTCATACTTGGGTAGCTCAGTCAGTAGTGCACTTGCACATTAAACACAAAGATTCAGAGGTAATCAACAAGCACATACCATTTGTCTGCTGCAGAGTTACAGAATTCGTAGTAGATCTCAAACTACATTTGTACTGATTTACCTTTATACACCAATACCTCCTTTTGTGAAATTACTCTATTATTTACACAAACTAAACAACTTTCATATCTCTGACTATTAGTTGAACCTCATTCTGGTTTCACTTATGTGTTACGATCAGACTTTCACTCTACACATGTGCCAGGTGTCACTGAATAATAGTGGACTTTTATCCAAAGCATCCTAACGCAATATCCTGGAACCTAGTTTCCAGTTCTCCAAACAACTGAAAGAAAATTTGAATGTTATTATTGAACCATACTTGTTACTTAATCCTGAATTTTTCTCACAGTACACATCCTGCTTTAGCCTTTCTGCAAGATACTAATAACACGGAAGTTCTCTGGTCCTTGGATCCATTGATTGCATGGGATGACTTTATGTTGTTGTTATACATACAAGTTATACAGCTGAAAATGTTCAGTTTCACCAGTTGATCATATGTCTGCTTCAGGTTCCAGTTGATTGAACCAATATTAAGTGCAGTACTAATAACGACTTTTATTTCCTTACTGCCATTAACTTTGGTAATTTTTTAATCAATTCCAATCACACCTTGCATTGTTTTCTTAATTAAAAACTATTGTTCTATATTTGTTTTATGAACCAATACCAGAGAAGGAAAGTTGCTACTCACCACATAGCGCAGATGCTGAATTGTAATAGGCACAAAAAAAAAAGATTCACACAATTGTAGCTTTTGGCCATAAAGGCCTTTGCAGCAGTAGATACACACACACACACACACACACACACACACACACACACACACACACACACACACACACACACACACACTCATGCAAAAGCAACTTGCAAACACATCTGCAGCCTCAGAGAAAATGAAACCACACTGCGAGCAGCAGCACCAGTGCATGATGGGAGTGGCAAATGGGTGAGGGTAAGGAGGAGGCTGGGGCGGCGAGGGGGAGGGATAGTATGGTGGGAGTAGTGGACAGTGAAGTGTTGCAGTTTAGATGGAGGGCAGAAGAGAAGGTGCGGCAGGGGGAGGGGGTAAGTAGTGGAAAGGAGAGAAATAAAAAGAAGTTAAAAGACTGGGTGTAGTGGTGAAATGACAGCTGTGTGGTGATGGAATGGAGACAGGGAGGGGGCTGGATGGGTGAGGACTGTGACTAACGAAGGTTGAGGCGAGAAGGATTACGGGAACATAGGATGTATTGAACGGAATGGACAGTGTCTTGAAAGGAGGGTATAAGATGAACATCAACAAAAGCAAAACGAGGGTAATGGAATGTAGTCGAATTAAGTCGGGTGATGCTGAGGCAATTAGATTAGAAAATGAGACACTTAAATTAGTAAAGGAGTTTTGCTATTTGGGGAGCAAAATAACTGATGATGGTCGAAGTAGAGAGGATATAAAACGTAGACTGGCAATGGCAAGGAAAGAGTTTCTGAAGAAGAGAAATTTGTTAACATCGAGTATTGATTTAAGTGTCAGGAAATCGTTTCTCAAAATATTTGTATGGAGTGTAGCGATGTATGGAAGTGAAACAAGGGCGATAAATAGTTTAGACAAAAAGAGAATAGAAGCTTTTGAAATGTGGTGCTACAGAATAATGCTGAAGATTAGATGGGTAGATCACATAACTAATGAGAAGGTATGAATAGAATTGGTGAGAAGAGGAGTTTGTGGCACAACTTGACTAGAAGAAGGGATCGGTTGGTAGGACATGTTCTGAGGCAGCAAGGGCTCACCAATTTAGTACTGGAGGGCAGCGTGTAGGGTAAAAATCGTAGAGGGAGACCAAGAGATGAATACACTAAGCAGATTCAGAAGGATGAAGGCTGCAGTAGGTACTGGAAGATGAAGAAGCTTGCACAGGCTAGAGTAGCATGGAAAGCTGCATCAAACCAGTCTCAGGACTGAAGACCACAACAACAACAACAGGATGTATCGCAGGGAAAGTTTCCAATTGTGCTGTACAGAAAAGCTGGTGTTGGTGGGAAGGATCCATATGGCACAGGCTGTGAAGCAGTCATTGAGATGAGGGAAATCATGTTTGGCAGCGTGTTCAGCAACAGGATGGTGCATTTGTTTTGTGGCCACAGTTTGTCGGTGGCCATTCATACTGACAGACAGCTTGGTGGTTGTCATGTGTACATAGAAAGCAGCACAGTGGTTGCAGCTTAGCTTGTAAATCACATGACTGGATTCACAGGTAGCCCTGCCTTTGATGGGATGGGTGATGTTAGTAACCGGACTGGAGTAGGTGGTGGAAAGAGGATGTATGGGACAGGTCTTGCACTAGGTCTATTACAGGGTGTATAAGCCATGAGGTAAGGGATTGGGAGTACGGGTTGTGTAAGGATGGAGAAGTATATTGTGTAGGTTCGGTGTAAGGCGGAATACCATGGTAGGAGGGGTGGGAAGCATAGTGGGCAGGACATTTCTCATTTCAGGGCACGATGAGAGGTAATCAAAACCCTGGTGGAGAATGTAATTCAGTTGCTTTAGTCCTGGATGGTACTGAGTTATGAGAGGAATACTCCTCTGTGACCGGACTGTGGGACTTTGGGAGGTGGTGGGAGACTGGAAAGATAAGGCATGGGAGATTTGTTTTTATACAAGGATGGGAGGATAATTACTGTCAGTGAAGGCTTCAGTGAGACCCTCAGTATATTTTGAGAGAGACTGCTCATTGCTGTAGATGCAACAACCACGGGTGGCTAGGCTGTACGGAAAGGAACTTATTGGTATGGAATGGGTGGCAGCTGTCGAAGTGGAGGTATTGCTGGTGGTTAGTAGGTTTGATATCGACAGACGTACTGATGTAGACATCCCTGAGGTGGAGGTCAACTTCCAGAAGGTGGCTTGTTGGGTTGAGTAGGACCAGGTGAAGCAAATGGGGGAGAAGTTGTTGAGGTTCTGGAGGAACGTGAATAAGGTGTCCTCACCTTCAATCCCGACAGCAAAGGTGTCGTCAATGAATCTGAACCAGGTGAGTGGTTTAGGATTCTGAGTTTTTAGGAGGGACTCCTTTAGATGGCCCATTAATAGGCTAGCATAGGATGGTGCCATGTGGGTGCCCTAAGCCATAACATGTATTTGTTTATAGGTAATGCCTTCAAAGGAGAAGTAATTGCATGTTATCTCCCATACTTTTCCGGTGTCATACAATCTTACATCGCTACCTACAAACCATCCCCAACCCCCACACTTTCTCCGTTCTATCACTGTTCACACCCACTAAATCCACCTCATCCAGTCACATCTGCCGATCCCCTTCTTTATGCTTATCCGCCCTCAAACCTGCTACCCACAGTAATAATATATAATGATTAGTTATTCTCTACTTTGACCCTTGTGACTTCTCACCAATTTTAGTGGGTTTTCACCTTCCAACCCATCATCTTCCTCAGATTTCATCTCATTTTTCCCCCTTGTGCATCCATTTCGTGCTTTTTCATATTTTTCACACGTATTTGAGTGTATTTTTGCATAATCTTTCGGATGTAATTCTACTTTCTTACATAGTTTTTCGCATTTTTTGCATCACCATGGATCCTTGCTCCTTCCATCTGTGTCAATACAGAAAAGTTTCCTTATTCCTAGCATGATCCCAGTCCCACATACTGTTCCTGCTTTCTTGTTTGGCTCATGAAATCCCTCCTAATGGCCTTACCATCAAATTATCCATCTCTAGTTGCCACCCCTCCACATGTTCAGATTCTGCCAATTCTTAGCCCTCACCAACAATATGCTGCAAAACAATATCAACCAAGCCCAATCCTCCTTGCAGTACCTACTCTCCAGCCACAAAATTCTCCTGCTATGTAATCCCAAATTCTGGAACCAATAACACACACTGAAACTCTTGCCCTGCAGGAACTTGAGCAACATGCACAACGCCACCTCAAAAAGCTCTCCATCCTGCTCATTTCCTATTCCCGCCTCAGAGTACCACTGTCCACCACTTCTACTCGTACAACAACCTCCAAACCTCCCCCACACCCCCTCGTAGCTGACAAACCCTGACTCGCAGACCTACTACACTTACCCCACCCTCCAAAACTCTCTCCCACCACCACACAGAACCCAGAACCTAAACAGACCTGCAACACAGTTATGAACCTTTCCTCCAGAGGCCTTGGTCCAGTAGAAATATCAGTCCTTTCCAACGGCCTCACCTTTTGCCGCACTCCCAAATTCAACCATGCAGGACTAGTTAAAGTCCTTCTCTCCTCCTCCCAGTCCCTACAGTGGAAACACTTTTTCACCAGCAACCTGACCTATCAGACTCGACCAAAGACCATTACTGAATCTTGCCGAAATAAGTTCACTCCTCTATCCAACCGTGATGCACCCCGGCTGAATCCAAACCACCCCCTGTTAACTATCCAGTTTCTTAACCTCGAACCTTGCCTCACCATCATCCCCCCAAATCTCTCAACATACAAACTAACCTTACATCCACAGAAAGAACCGCAGTCCACCATCTAAAAACTGATCCCGACCTTATAATCCTACCTGGAGACAAAGGTTCCACCACCGTTGTTTTGAACAGCAAGGATTATGTAGCACAAGACTCCGTCAGCTGTGACATACTTCCACCTACAAACCATGGCACAGTGATCCCATTCCAGTAATCCAGCATGATCTCCAGTCACTACGCAAATCCTTAGGCCCATCTCAGAACCTCTCCCCAGAGTCCACCTCTCTACTTACCCCTACCACTCTCCGCACTCCCATCTTCTACATGCTTCCTAAAGTCCATAAACCCAAACACCCAAGACTCCCCACTGTGGCCGGTTACTGTGCCCCCACTGAGAGAATCTCTGTTCTCGTAGACCAACACCTTCAACCTATTACCCGGAATCTAACCTCCTATATAAAAGATACCACCATTTCCTCGACCGACTCTCCACAGTTCCTGTCCCTTTACCACACAGTGCCCTGCTCTTCACTATTGATGCCACCTCCCTGTACACTAGCATTCCTAATGCCCATGGCCTTACTGCTGTTGAACACTACCTTTCCAGACACCCTATGGATTCCAAACCAACAACCTCCTTCCTAGTCTCCACGACCCACTACATCATCACCTACAATTACTACTTCTTTGAAGGCATTACCTACAAACAAATCCATGGTACGGCTATGGGCACCCGCATGGCACCAACCTATGCGAATCTATTCATGGGCCATCTAGAAGAATCCTTCCTAAAAACCCAGAATCCTAAACCACTCATCTGGTTCAGATTCATTGATGACATCTTTGCTGTCTGGATTGAAAGTGAGGACACCTTATTCACATTCCTCCAGAACCTCAACGATTTCTCCCCTGTTTGCTTCACCTAGTCCTACTCTACCCAACAAGCCACCTTCCTAGATGTTGACCTCCAACTCATAGATGGTTACATCAGTACCTCTGTCGATATCAAACCTACTAACCACCAGCAATACCTCCACTTCGACAGCTGCCACCCATTCCATACCAAGAAGTTCCCTTTCGTACAGACTAGCCACCCATGGTCATCGCACCTGCAGAGCCGAACAGTCTCTCTCAAAATATACTGAATGTTTCACTGAAGCCTTCACTGACCGTAATTATCCTCCCATCATTGTACAGAAACAAATCTTCCATGCCTTATCTTTCCAGTCTCCCACCACCTCCCAAAGTCCCACAGTCCAGCCACAGAGGAGCATTCCCCTCTTAACTCAGTACCATCCAGGACTGATGCAACTGAATTACATTCTCCGCCAGGGTTTCGATTACCTCTTGTCATGCCACAAATGAGAAACGTCCTGCCCACTATCCTTCCCACCCCTCCTACAGTGGTATTCCGCCATACACCGAACCCACACAATATACTTCTCCATCCTTACACAACCCCTGTTCCTAATACCTTACCTCATGGCTCATACCCATGTAAGAGACCTAGTGCAAGGCATGTCTCATACATCCTCTTACCACCACCTACTCCAGTCCAGTCACTATCACCACCCATCCCATCCAAGGCAGGGCTAACTCTGAAACCAGTCATGTGATTTACAAGCTAAGCTGCAACCACTGTGCTGCATTCTATGTAGGCATGACAACCAACAAGCTGTCTGTCTGAATGGCTATCGACAAACTGTGGCCAAAAATAAATGGACCACCCTGCTGCTGAACACACTGCCAAACATGATATCCCTCATCTTAATGACTGCTTCACAGCCTGTGCCATATGGATCCTTCCCACCAACACCAGCTTTTCTGTATTGCACAATTTGAAACTTCCCCTGCAATACATCCTATGTTCCCGTAATCCTTCTGGCCTCAACCTTTGTTTGTCACAGTCCTCACCCATCCAGCACCCTCCCTGTCCCCATTCCATCACCACACAGCCGTCATTACACTGCTACACCCAGTCTTTTAATTTCTTTTTATTTCTCTCCTTTCCACGACTTACCCCCTCCCCCTGCCGCACCTTCTCTTCTGCCCTCCGTCTAAACTGCAACACTTCACTGTCCACTACTCCCACCATACTATCCGTCCCTCTCCCCGCCCCAGCCTCCTCCTTACCCTCACCCATTTGCCACTCCCATCACGCACTGGTGCTGCTGCTCGCAGTGCGGTTTCAGTTCTCTGAGACTGCAGACATATCTGCAAGTTGCTTTTGCGTGAGTGTGTGCATGCATGTGTGTATGTGTGTCTATTGCTGACAAAGGCCTTTATGGCCGAAAGCTACAATTGTGTGAATCTTTTTGGTGTGCCTATCGTGACTCAGTGGTTAGTAGCAACTTTCCTTCTCTGGTATTGTTACATTCCATCCTGGATTTTCCATTTTTTTTTTTTTTTAATGAACCAATTACTTTTGTGATTGCTTGAAAGTAAGTCTTTTATTATAGCATTTATTTTTACAATATTTCCATAGATTATTGATCAACCTAATTACTTTGTAATTGGAACCACATAAATTTGGGTCAAAGGAATCATCCTCACATCTGTTGCCTCCATTTGAAGTAACATAATATTTGTCTATACAATATCTTGATTCAGTAAACAGCATCATGTTTTGTGGTTGGTGTTATTTTACACTTTTGATAGTTAAACCTATTTAATTTCCTTTGTAATTCTAGCTAATGCTCAGAAATATTTAATCAAGTTGTTGAGTTGGTGTCTTCTGCGCATTAATATATATTAATATATCTAACAACAAAGATGATGTGACTTACCAAACGAGAGTGCTGGCAGGTTGATAGACACACAGACAAAAACAAATATACACACAAAATTCTAGCTTTCGCAACCAACAATTGCTTCGTCAGGAAAGAGGGAAGGAGAGGGAAAGGATGTGGGTTTTAAGGGAGAGGGTAAGGAGTCCTTCCAATCCTGGGAGCGGAAAGACTTACCTTAGGGGGAAAAAAGGATGGGTATACACACACACACACACACACACACACACACACACACACACACACACACACAGATATATATATCCATCCACACATATACAGACACAAGCAGACATATTCAAAGACAAAGAGTTTGGGCAGAGATCTCTGCCCAAACTCTTTGTCTTTGAATATGTCTGCTTGTGTCTGTATATGTGTGGATGGATATGTGTGTGTGTGCGCGCGAGTGTATACCCATCCTTTTTTCCCCCCTAAGGTAAGTCTTTCTGCTCCCAGGATTGGAATGACTCGTTACCCTCTCCCTTCAAACCCACATCCTTTCGTCTTTCCCTCTCCTTCCCTCTTTCCTGACAAAGCAACCGTTGGTTGCGAAAGCTAGAATTTTGTATGTATGTTTGTGTGTCTATCAACCTGCCAGCGCTCTCGTTTGGTAAGTCACATCATCTTTGTTTTTAGATATATTTTTCCCACGTGGAATGTTTCCCTCTATTATATTAATATACATTAAGTTTCACAACTTTTCTTTAATGACTAAACTACAGCTACGATATCACTTAGGACGTAATTGGTGGTGCTAACAAACTAAAAATAGATTTTACTTTCAAGGTTTCTTACATAGTCACTGTAACAAAGTTTGGCAGTGTATGCCCCCATCGCTCTGAAAGACAGACTGAATCCTGACAATGCACCTATTCTATAACAGATCACACAAGGCCTGTTTCTTCCTCCACCATTGTTAGAAATCAATCAATCACTTCCATTATTAATTTTAAAATGCCTGTAATAACTGTTGTACTTATGTTTCAGTATTTGAATTATTGAATGGCATTACGATATTTTTATCCATAAATTTAAGGTCCCACTGATGTTACCAAATTCGCCTGTGTTGAATTGTTTCAGGGAGAGAGGAGAAGATATCCAAGATGCCCATCTGTTGCCTTTTCACTGAAGTGACAACAAAATGTGTAAATACCTAAGGGACCAAACTGCTGAGGTCACCAGTCCCTACATTTACACACTACTTAAACTAATGTAAACTAGCTTATGCTCAAAACAACACACACCCCTATGCCAGAGGGAGGACTCTAATCTCCAGTGGGAAGGGCCGCACAGTCCGTGACATGGCACAGCCGCTCTGTGTGGCAAAGTGACAACAACTGAGGAGTTTAATTCAACATCAACCAAATTGCCATCAGCAAAGTTATCCTACCAATCAAATCGTGACTCAGTGTCACTTGGCTTATGAGACAGAGGGCTCTCAGAGCAGCACCCACTGAACGGAGCTCCTTTCTGTTTTCAGTCGAATATCAGAGCAGATGATCAAAGGCTTTGTATATCAAACTTTACCTTTTCACTTCCCTTCTGCTCCAGGACTACTGGAGGTACCTTCTTAAGTAATCTTCATCCGAAAATAAATCTATATTGTTTCTTTTTTCTAAACATGTGTGTTTTATTTACAGGCCCACACCACTTTTGAATCCTGCCTACAACCCTGCCAATCCAATAGGGTGTACAAAGCATTAAAAGTGAAATGTTACATTCTAAAAGATGAATGCAAGTTCCAAAAAACAGAAATGTTTCTAAAGTGGTTGAAAATCAGTGTTTTGTAACATATAGTTCATATGTAAAATAGACAAATGAAACATCTAGCAAAATAGAAAAGCATCTTTCTGGAAAGATAGCATAATAACAACAGATGAAGAATGATGCTCTAGACGTGGCCAAGACATTTGCATCTGAGCACTCCTATGTAACAAAACTTGTTTGTATGTAGGCTCTCAAACACAAACAAGAAATTTGCAAAGAACAGTTTTGCACCTGACATGAATGAATATGCCTGTCATTTGGGCTGCAAGGTCATATTTTGATGATTCCAGTGACCAGCAGACAAAGCTGAGTCAAGACAGAATTCCAATGAAGCTCACCTTCTGCAGCATTGTTCCCAGGCGTGATCATAGCCACCAAATTTTGAGTCTTGTGTAAATGCTTGAACTAGGGATTCAAAGATTTTAAGGCAAGTTAGGCTTTTACTTCCTCCTAGACATGTGTCGTAGTATTGCGGACTATAGGGACTACCTAAATTGGTCTAGTATGCACTACACATCATTGTCAAGGATGGACGTGAACTTATAACTGGATCCTTCTATCAGTGACTAGATTCACCCCCCAGATGTAATCAGAAACTTTAAAGGAAACCACAGCTCATTACAGTGGTAATCACAAACTCATATCATAGCATCGCCAGTTAACAATAATTTTAAATTTTTACTCTAGAATATGATGCAGAACTGTCCAAAAGAAATTCTTGCCCATCATTACGAAAATAATAGAAAATAAAATTATGAGAAATTTTGAAGAAAGCTTACATCTCTGGACTGAAAAAAGTATGAACATTTTCAAAGTTTGTAAATGCAACCAACACATATTTTATTGTGAAAATATAAAAGTATGCAAGATAAAAAATAAAATACCACAAGAGGTGTGAAGGTGTTTTGGCTATGCACCAAAAAATGTTGTCATGGATGAATTTGCAAAATGTTATACCTGGCAGAAACTTCCAGCAAGAGAGCTCTTGATCAAATTATAAAATTGTTTTGGTAACATCTGAGTCATCATTATTGTATCACATCACCTAGGAATGTGATTTATTTATGAGAGAGACAGTGCACAGTAACACAGAAAAACTTGCATGCCACCACCAGTATTCTTATTGTAATGATTTGCCTTAAAGACCACATAGATAATACTGTGGGGAAGGCGAACCAAAGGTTGCGTTTTATTGGCAGGACACTTAGAAGATGCAACAAGTCCACTAAAGAGACAGCTTACACTACACTCGTTCGTCCTCTGTTAGAATATTGCTGCGCGGAGTGGGATCCTTACCAGGTCGGATTGACAGAGGACATTGAAAGGGTGCAAAAAAGGGCAGCTTGTTTTGTATTATCACGTAGTAGGGGAGAGAATGTGGCAGATATGATATGCGAATTGGGATGGAAGTCACTACAGCAAAGACGTTTTTCATTGCAGCGAGATCTATTTACGAAATTTCAGTCACCAACTTTCTCTTCCGAATGCAAAAATATTTTGTTGAGCCCAACCTACATAGGTAGGAATGATCATCAAAATAAAATAAGAGAAATCAGAGCTCAAACAGAAAGGTTTAGGTGTTCGTTTTTCCCGCACGCTGTTCGGGAGTGGAATGGTAGAGAGATAGTATGATTGTGGTTCGACAAACCCTCTGCCAAGCACTTAAATGTGAATTGCAGAGTAGTCATGTAGATGTAGAATAAGAGAGATTATTCCCTTCCACCTGAAAATATTATATGTGTAGCTGTCTTCACCACTGCACTCATCACACAGTACAGAAATACCTATTATACAAAAGTAACTGTAGATACTTTCAGGCCACCATTTACCTTGGAGTTGTGCTAAATATATTTGTTCCATACGAGAAAACCCACATGCCTATTGTCATCCATAAACAATAAATACATGAGATTCTTGATTTTCTTCCGGCGTATTTGATAATCAAAATATCCACGGGTGTAGTACACCCGTGGATATTTTGATTAATAAATACATGGTTACGAAAAATTTAACTTTCAAGGCACCAAGTTCCCTCATTCCATAAGAAATTTGTGTCCATTGTCATATTTTCTTAATTTATGACTCAGGTCTTTTAGAAGGTGAAGAATGGATGTTTCCAAGCCCTTGTACAGTACTTTGTGTTGTAGCTGGGCCCAGACTTTAGTAACCCTAGGCTACTTTCTTCTATTGAATTCTAAAACAATCCAGTGGATCACTTCTGTATTAAAATCATCTATTTCAGTAAGTCTACTTTCTCGTTTATACCCCTTTCATGGTGAATGGAAGACAGCATCCACACCTACAGCCTATGAGGAATGTACAATATCACTAACATGTTCTTTCCGAGACTGACAGATTTTGAGTTTGGGCAAAATTTATGTTCCGTCTAGCTTCTTCATCATTAATGAGTGTGTTGAAAAGCTTTAAGATACTACATATTTAGTTCATTTTATAATGTCCATTTGGCCCCAGGATACACCAAGAACACATATGCTAACATGCTGTGCTATGCACAGAATGTTGTTCTTCAGTATCACTCATCACTGTCTGCAAAGCAGAATGAGTTCATGGCACAAATCGAAACCAACCACACAGAAATAGCAAACTGCAACAACTGATGAGTCAGTATCTGTCACAGCAAAACTATAGGCCCAGGGTGAAATGGAGTGAGATGTTAGGGACAATATTGAGCAGCCTGATTTCATAATGGGGACTGTAGTGCATATGTTTCCCACTTTACTAAAATCATTGCGGGAGACTTAAATCAACCAAAATTCAATCTGGATATTACAATTTTATAAGTTGTGGGCTTAAGAGACATCTTGTGAAACAATAGTAAATTCTTTCTCTCAAAACTGCATCAGTGGATCAAAAATTTCCCTCTGTGGGCTAGCTAGGGATGCAGGTGGCAGACGGCTGGATAGGCGATTTCATTGACTAGGGCATGAGATAACGGCATACAAGTATCTGATGTGGGGACACAAATAGTTTGAGGTTTCTGAAGCTTGGGCTGTTGTGTGTGCCATATCCTCTCACACACCTGATCCTCGCATCCATCCCAAGCACCAACCACATGTTCCGCCTATGATCTAATAAAGTTAATACTGGTAGTACTTTTACTGCTGCAGCTGATGCCACTAACGGTGCTGCTGAGGATGACGATGATGATGATGATGATGATGATGATGATGATAATAATAATAATTACACTGACAATAATCATGATAGTGGCAGATGTAAGAAGAATTTATATGTGTATTCAGGCATTGTGAATACTGAGAAAAGGAAATTTAAGGAGATTGCATCAGCTGAGAATGCAGATCAGGTACGAATGAGGAATGTATGAGGGTAATGTGTGCATACTGGGACAATGGTAATCATTATTGTTGCTTTAATAGATGTGTCATTAACTGCCTTCTGAACCTGGACATATTACTTAGTTCTCTAACATACCGAGCGAGGTGGCGCAGTGGTTAGTACACTGGACTCGCATTCGGGAGGACGATGGTTCAATCCCGTCTCCGGCCATCCTGATTTAGGTTTTCCGTGATTTCCCTAAATCGCTTCAGGCAAATGCCGGGATGGTTCCTTTGAAAGGGCACGGCCGATTTCCTTCCCCATCCTTCCCTCACCCGAGCTTGCGCTCCGTCTCTAATGACCTCGTTGTCGACGGGACGTTAAACACTAATTTCCTCCTCCTCCTCTCTAACATAATATGGGTGATTATTCCAGAGTCAGGTTCCCGCTACTGAGAAGGACTTTGAGAAGTTGGCAGAACAGTTCAGTGGGGCAGAAAGGTTTTTGCTCTAATAGGAGTGGGTTTTTCCACCACGTTGTTAGACAAGAGCATCAATGCTGAGGAGAGATGTGAGAGAAAGTGTTCATTGATAAGGCCATAGACAAGATAGAGGGTATGGAATTCTTTGCACTTGTCTACATGCAGCCAGGATAATTGTGCATATGATGGTGAAATATGATCAAAAAGCCAAACATCACAGATATAGCAAACACAGGCAGTCATAATCGGTTCCAAGTGCTGTGACCTTTTCTGAGAAAGGCCATGCAGAATAACATTGCTGTAATCAATAATTGGAGTGTAAGTGTTTGTACAAGTTTCTTTTCCATGTCAAGATGGAAGAGCTTTTTATATTTTTGTAGAGCATGGAGAGATACAGATGCCTTCTTGCACAATGCAGTTATGTGCTCAGTTCAATTTAGATTTCATCTATGAAAATCATCCACACCACAGATAAACATCCTTTGCTTAACGTCTTAGTAGAATTAGAAATTTTCATAGAAAATGAGAAAACCATCAAAATTTATTAAATGAACAAAAAGAATTTAATTTACATGGAGTCTTTCAGTTATTTGTGAAAGTGCTGTAGATAATCAGCCAAGACGTGTCATCTACCTGCCGTATTACCCAGGAAAATCCAGGATGGATTGTTCTCAGCAACCAGAGACTGTGGTCACATGTGTGTGAGTTGTGTTTGCATGTTGTCCATTTCTGATGAAGACCTTGTTGGCCAAAAGCTTGCTTTCTGGCTGTCTTTTTGTTCTGCCTATCTGCAACTCAGAATCTCTGCTATATTTTTTTTGTATGTCCATCCTTTTGGCAGGAGGTCTCTGGGACGATGGCCGTTTCCTATTGTGACAAAAAAAAACACCTACAGCCATCCTTATGATTTTATTTTATTTTGTTGTAACCAATTTCAATGCTTCCATGTGTCATCTTCCGGCTGTTGTTGATGCGGTACGGGTTGATGTGATCCCTGTATATATCACATCAGTTGCCAGCATTACTGGATTCGCAGATGATGTGTCAGCACTCCAACCATCAACTTCCAACTGAGTAATGCTGGCAACTGATGTGATATATACAGGGATCAAATCAACGCATACCGCATCAACAGCAGCCTGAAGATGACGCATTCAAGCACTGAAACTGGTTGCAACAAAATAAAATACAATCATAAGGACAGCTGTAGGTGTTTTATTTTGTCACAACCTCTGCTATATGGTGAGTAGCAACATCTATTGCCATATTACCCTCACAAATATATTTTTTGGAAACTGTATTTTTAAATTTATAATTTTAACGATATATGTGTAAAGATATTTTAAGAGCTATTTTAACAGGTATTACAGCACAATGAAATTTTCTCTAGTGTGATAACAACATGTCTGTATACAAGCTCATAAAAATGGTTATATTTCTACTTTCTGCAGAAAATTAAATTTCATAACAAATGGTAGCAATTTACCATAGTTTGATAATAATGTAGTAATTGATATATACTGAGAAATTCAAACCATATATATTGACAATGTAATCAGCCAACTACTGTACTTTAAATGTAAATTACCATAATTTAAATGGAATATGTTCTTTAATGCCAATGTAAGTGTACGTATCATCATACTTTGTATCTTCCTGTAAATTCCAGAGTTTTTGATCATGTTCTTGTTAAATAAAAATGCAAAACCAGTCAACCCTGAGTGTGACTTCCGGCTGAACAGTAAAACTTACGTGTCATCCAATCACATCCTCTTGGTGATTCACTTTTTTTTTTTTTTTGTGCAGGCAGTTTGTTTTGAGAAACATAAAATAATTTGTACCAAAACAAAATTTTGCTATTACAAATATTGAACAACAGCTGCTCTCTTTAAGAACCATACGGTAGTCTGGCTTCTCCACAGTTAGATGTCTAACATGCTTAGTATATTTATTCAGTAAATCTAATTTTATACTACCTCATGTTGTCGATCTATCAACCAACGAAAACTACTGTTGCTGCTACTGCTGCTGATATTACCATTATATGCCACATAAATTTACACAAGGACCATTGGACTATTGCACTGGCACAACTAAACATCACAGAGAGCACTTTACTTAGGAATTTTATGAAGAAAATTAACTACAATATTAACTTACAATTTTACCAAACACGGGAGAAGAGATGAACATTACTAAGGCATAGAAGCTGAACACTAGCCCTGAGATGGTGTCACTCATTCCTTTCTGGGCTGCCTGCAAAACAAAGGAGAAAATATAAACCTGGCAATGACAATTGAAATCTCAAAAACATTCAAGTTTGTTAAAATGCAACAAACAGAAATAATGTCCCGAATAAACCTTAAGTTAGAAAATGTCAGAAACAGTGAGCAAGACTGCAGAGAGATGATATATTGCAGGACCAGCAATTCTCTTGTTTGTTATGACTCAGTGAACAGCCATTATATGGATGGTGGTGGTGGTGGTGGTGGTGATGGTGGTGGTGGTGGTGGTGGTGGTGGTGGTGGTGGTGGTGGTGGTGGTGGTGATGATGATGGTGCTGATGATGGTGGTGGTGGTGGTGGTGGTGGTGGTGGTGGTGGTGCTGATGATGATGATGGTGCTGATGGTGGTGGTGGTGGTGGTGGTGGTGGTGGTGGTGCTGATGATGATGGTGCTGATGATGATGGTGCTGATGATGATGGTGCTGATGATGATGATTTGAGGTGAGGGCCCTCAACATCATAGTCATTAGTGCCTTGACAAAAAGTCAGTATGCCAATCTCATGGGTGTGGACGAAGGCTGTCCCCACATGAGAAGCAGGTTATAATGTATTTAAGTCTGCCTCCCTTCCCCAACAATTTAGGGATGAGGCCTGACAGTTCACAAAATTTCATGACTCTTGTAACACTGAAATCAGTATCTGTGAGTATGATGGGCAGATCTCCACTGAGACTGAGGGCTGCCCTAATATCAATACCTAGGATACACGTTGCCAAAATATGCTGAACTGAAAATGGCATGGCACAAACTTCACAGGGTGTTGAATCCTCCTGCTGGAAGTGGAAGCCATGTGTTAAAGGGCTACGTCTGATGCACAGTCTGGTAAGTAGAACCTCCTTCCAGTGGTGAAGCTGACATAAAGGCGGCCATGCCTCTGTGGTTGATTTGAGCGACCGCAGTTTGTTTTCTGTCATCTGCAACCAGTCTTCCATCAAAGCTTGATGCATGTGTCAAAAAATGAGATGATGGCATGCAACTGGATGGGACATTGAGTGACAGCACCATCCCGACATGCTTCCTTGGCGGGTTTGTCGGCCATGTCATTTCCTTGTATCCCATTGTGGTAAGGTACCCAGCAAAAGATCATCTCTTTGCCACAATATTGGAGCCGCTGTAAGGAGTCATGGATAAGCTGAATCAGGTGGTCTACTGGATACATTTGGTGAAGTGGTTGCTGTGCAGAAAGTCAGTCGGAACAGACAAGAAATCTTGTATGGTGATGTTCATGAATCCTCTCCAGTGCCATCAGAATGCCTTATAATTCCACATCATAATTTGCAAATTGTTCAGGAAGACACACTTTAAAACCACTATCACGGAAAACAGCAGAAACAACCGAGGACATTCTCTTGCTGTGGTAGATACCTAAAATGGACAAAAACAAAGTTGTAAAATACATAATCTGGATAATAAGTTTTCTTGTCAAGCTTAAAATCACTTTGTACCTCTGAAGACACCAAGGCGGCAATGCGTTGCATCCCTGGCTCTGTTTTTTGATGTCTGATATATCCAGATCATTGAGACAGTCTGTAGCACGTATCCAAATGGCTTGGTCACATGGGGCCAATTTCTGAACAGCAGTTCAGCGGTGGGTTGGACCACTGCACTAAATGCCAATGACTGAGGTGATGCTGAGATTTTCAGTGTCTGTCGAGCCAAAAGGATACAGCATCGAATCCAGAGTAGTGGTTCACCAGCCTCTGCACACAGGCTCAGAACTGGGCTGGTCTGGAAGGCTCCAGTCGATATCTGAAAGCCCTCATGGTGGACAGTGTCTAACATCTTGAGGTAGGAATTACGGGCTGATCCTCAGACCATGCTGCCATAATGTAAACATGATTGAACAAATGCCCCATAAAACTGCAGGAGGCAGGACCTGTCAGTTCCTCTTGTTTTTCCACTAAGGCATTTCACAATATTCAATGACTATAAGCCCTTTGTGCATAGGTCTTTGAGATGTGGGAGCCAAGTTAATAGTGAGTCAAATAATAAACCCAAAAAGCGCACAATTTCTTGAAAACATAAAATATTGTCCCCCAATGTGAGCACTGGTTGGTTAAAACTTCGATGAGCATGGTTAAAATTTATACATGCAGTCTTCCTCGGGCGAGAATCAAAAACCAGTTGTCTTGGACCCCTATTTCCAGCCTCCTACTTGTCAACTCAGCTGTCTCATCGTCATTGTAAGATCAGACAAAGACTGGAAAATTGTAAAGTCATGCACAAACAGAGAGCATTTGACAGGGCTCCTGACTGTGGAGAAAATGCCATTGACACTGATGGCAAACAATGGGACTCTGATGACACTGCGCTGAGGGACCCCATTCTCATGAACACAATAGTCAGACAAGGCATCACAAATGCAATAACAAACTGCCAGTCCTCAAGAAAGGATTGGACAAGAAGTTGCAGGCATCCACATAGTCCCCATTCATGAAATTGGCAAAAAAAAAAAATGGTTCAAATGGCTCTGAGCACTATGGGACTCAACTGCTGAGGTCATTAGTCCCCTAGAACTTAGAACTAGTTAAACCTAACTAACCTAAGGACATCACAAACATCCATGCCCGAGGCAGGATTCGAACCTGCGACCGTAGCGGTCCTGCGGTTCCAGACTGCAGCGCCTTTAACAGCACGGCCACTTCGGCCGGCAAATTGGCAAAGGATGTTGTACCTCCATGTAGTGTCATACACTTTTTCGAGTTCTAAAAACACACAAACCAAATGTTTTCAGTGTAAGGAGGCCTCCTGAATCGCCATCTCCAGTAGAATTAAGTTCTCAAGGGTGGGAGGGTAGCACCTGAAACCGCATTGGGAGCAGCTCAGGATTCGAGCAGCCAGACAAAGTGGCAGTTGACCATACATTCAGGAGACTTACCCATACAATTGGTAAGAGCTACATTCCTGTAACTATTAGGAGCACTACAGTCCTTGCCTGGTTTCAAGAACTTACTTAATATTGCCTCCTTCCAAATTGTGGGGTAGTGTCCATGAAACCAGATCAGTTTGAAACAAGACAGGAGCTGTACTTTTGCTTCAGGGTACAGATGATGAAGCATGGCATAATGGATCTCATTAGGTAGTACTTTTACTGCTGCAGCTGCTGCCATTAACAGTGATGCAACTACATGTAAATTTAATATCTAATAGCCACAGTTCTTGCGTTTTCATTTTTGTTGGAAAGTAAACTGATTTTGTGACATATTACAAGTTCCTAATCAGGGGTAAATTATTTAGTTTCACCTGAATGCTTCGATAGTTAAGTTTTTGAATATCTGCATATTATAAGACAAAATTACTGTGTTTTCATCAGGGTCTACAGAAGAGTTGCGCAGCACGTGCCAATAGTCCATTTATCTGCATAGTTTAGTTTTCCACGGTCTTTAGTATGGGCAGGGACTGCGATTGTTGTGTGTGGATGCAAGCCGAGTTGGTGAAACTTTGCTCTCAGCTTCAGGCTGTGATGGCTTCGGTTACACAGCTTGAGGCTGCAGTGGATGGGCACTACTGTTGTGGGCCAGCCGTGGGGATCCAACAGACGTCCAGCATGTCCAAGTCCTCTGATCGGTCCTCACCAGTGGCCAACCCAGTTACTGCTCACACTGAGGTTGACCCCTCACCTGCCACTGTAAGGAGTCATGGATAAGCTGAATGAGCTGGTCTACTGGATACATTTGGTGAAGTGGTTGCTGTGCAGAAAGTCAGTCAGAACAGAAAAGAAATCTTGTATGGTGATGTTCCTGAATCCTCTCCAGTGCCATCAGAATGCCTTATAATTCCCCAGGGCAAAGCAGGTTATGAAAGACTTCCCAGGCTGCTGCCCATAAGGCTTCCCTGGTTTGTCTGACAAACAGGTTCCAGATGCTGTCTGTGGCTGACACTTTCGCTGAGCCAGATGCTGTCGCCTGCCCTGTTTCAGAGGAAACCACTCAGCCTGCAAGATCCGGGCAACCACAGAGGGTGTGGTTATTGTTAGTTGGGAGCTCCAACATTAGGCGTGTTATGGACCACCTTAGGGACTTGGCTGACAAGAAGGGAAAGAAAACCAATGTGCACTCCGTGTGCATAAGGGTGGAGTCATTCCAGATGTGGAAAGGGTGCTCCTGGATACGATGAAGACCACAGGGTGCAGCCAACTGCAGGTGGTTGCTCACGTCTGATAACCATGCCTCATTTGGAACACACTAAAACTACAAACTGTTGGACCATGCCTCTTTAGGTGGTTTGCAGTTTTAGTGTGTTCTGAAGAAGGAATGGTTATCCACACCAAAGCTTAGGTCAACATCCGGTTCCAATTGCAATTGAGGTGGATTCCTTATAATCATTAAATGACATAAGCATTAATGTCAGCGGTGTTGAGAAACAACTGAAATCATTAAAACTGAACAAAGCTCCAGTGCCCAATGGAATCCCTGTCAGATTCTACACTGGTTGGTTGGTTGGTTTTGGGGTTTGATGGGGGCTAAACATCGAGGTCGTCAGTCCCCAGTTCCAAACAGACATACTTGTAAAAGGCCTATACAGTAAAAGCATAACCTCTGCACCCAGAGAGAGGGAACACCAAGGGGTACAGAGCAAAAATGAACACCGCAGTAACACAAAATAGAGGACACTCAAAAGGAGCAGAGCAAATAGTTGACTAGAGTAAAACAGACTACATTGGTTGATGGATCAGGTAAAAGGTCAACCACTTAACTACAAATGAAGAACCTCCAGCTGGAAAGCGTTGATAGAGGTATCAATACAACTTGTTACCATAAAAGACACTATTTTGGTATCCACGTCACAATTAAAAGTCACTGGAGTGGGTGTAGCCTGAGAAATCATGCGAGAGTGCCCACACTAGAGCGAGTGATAAAACCCAGCTGCATGGGTAAAATGTAAACTGAGTCAGCTATAGAGGCATTGTCACCAAGAATTAAAGGAAGTGCAGCTGGTAACTTTAAGAACTGCCGCAAGGGGGCTAAAAGGGGGCAGTCCATCAGAAGATGGACCACTGTCAGCCCTGCATCACAGCGACACTTGGGCGGGTTCTCACGACGAAGGAGATAGCTGTGGGTCAATCACATATGTCCAATTCGGAGACGGCAGAGAACAACTGAGTCCCTACGCGTGTCCCTCAACGATGAGTTCCATATGGTCATGGACGATTTGACCATGCGGACAGACCATTCACAGCTCCAGACATCGCGGACCTTGCAATGTAGGGCTGACCAAAGGTCTCTCACCACGAGACCAAGTGCCAGGGGTGGCGAAGTGGTGGCCTGCTTGGCCAACCGATCGACACATTTGTTTCCTGGAATGCCTATGTGGCCCCGGGGTCCACACAAATGTCACTGAATGACCACACTCGGCGAGAGCAAACACAGCATCTTGAATACCGTGCACCAAAGGGTACCCAAGAAAAACACTGGTTGAGTGCTTGCAATCCACTCAGGGAGTCACTGCATATGACAAATGACTCCCCAGAAAGGTGAGCGAGTGCACAATAAAGAGCAACCGGCTCCGCAGTGAAAACACTGCTCCCACAAGGCAGGGAATGCTGCTCAATGTAGTCGCCGTGGATGAAAGCAAACCCAGTGCATCCATCGACCACAGAACCATCGTTGTAGACTACATCTGCATCGCGAAATGAGGCAAGAAGAGCCAGGAATTGTTGATGAAGACTGGCAGGTGGAACAGAGGACTTGGAGTCGCAGGACAAATCCAACCAAAGCCGCAAGCAAGGGAGGGATCAAGGAGGGGTAGAAGAAGAGGGCCGGATGGATGGAGGAAGGGGAAAGGACTCAAGTGACGAGAGAAGGGAACGAACGCGGACTGCGATCTGGAGACCCGACCTAGGCCACCGTCGTGGGGAGGGGAGTGCAGAAGATGGAAAAAGGAGCCTGCGGTTTGGGTGGTCGGGTGAGGCATGGACACGGGCGATGTACGACGCAAGCAACTGTTGTCGGCAGAATCGTAGGGGAGGGATTCCAGCGTCTACAAGAAGGCTAGTCACCGGACTAGTGCGGAAGGCACCTGTTGCCAGTCTGATGCCACAATGGAGAATCAGGTCGAGGATCTGCAATGTTGAAGATGCTGCTGAGTCATACACGATGCTCCAGTAGGTGAGACAGGACTGGACTAAGACCTTACAGAGCTGTAGGAGGGTTGTTCGTGCAGCCCCAAAACAGTGTGGCTAAGGCAGCGAAGCATGTTGAGGTGCCGCCAGCACTGTTGTTTAAGCTCGCGAAGATAAGGTGTCCAAGTAAGCTGAGCATCAAACAGCATGCCAAGGAAACGATGCATCTCCTCAATAAGAAGGAGTTCATGGGCAAGGTAGGGCCCTGGATGGAGGTGGACCATTTGATGACAACAGAAATGCATCACTCAGGTCTTAGAGGCTGAGAACTGAAAACCATGGTTGGATGCCCAAAAATGTGCCATACAGATAGCTCCCTGCAGCCGCCGTTCAGCGACACTGATGCTTGGGGAACTGTAATAAAGACAAAAGGAACAGACTGATGTGCCCATCGCAGCCGCTAGACCATTAATCACCACCAAAAAGAGGGGAACACTGAGAACTGAGCCCTGCGGGACACCGTTCTCCTGAATATGAGCAGAGCTAAAATAAGTGCCAACTCTAGGCCGAAAGGAGCGATTGGAGAGAAAATTTCGTAGAAAAATCAGAAGTGGACCCCGTAAGCCCCATTCGTGCAGTGCAGCAAGGATATGATGGTGCCAGGTGGTGTCGTACGTCTTCTGGAGATCAAAGAAAATAGCAACTAGATGTTCTCGCCGAGTAAAAGCTGTATGAATAGCCAACTCTAGCGAGACTAAATTGTCGATCGCTGAGCGGCCCTGACGGAAGCCCTCCTGTTGCTGGGCTAGGATGCCCCAAGCTTTGAGGATCCACATGAGCCGCCGACTCACCATCCGTTCCAGGAGTTTACACATAACGTTGGTAAGGCTGATAGGGTGATAGCTATCAACCACCAGCCGATCTGCACCGGGTTTGAGCACCGGGATGGTAACGCTATCCTGCCAACGAGTTGGGAAAATGCCCTCCATCCAGATGCGGTTTAACAGGGCGAGTAATTCACCCTGACAGTGCACCGAGAGATGGCGAAGAAACTGGTTGTAAATTCGGTCTGGACTTGGAGAGGTATCGGGGCAAGCTGTAAGGGCACTTTGGAACTCCCAGTCACTAAATGGGGCGTTGTATCGTTCCCAACGGTGTGTGTGAAACGACAACTGCGTACGCTCAGCCTGCTCTTTAATGGTGCGGAATTCTGCACTGTAGCCTGCTGTCACGGAAATACGAGCGAAGTACTCTGCCAGATGTTCGGCAATGGCGATTGGGTCAGTACAAAGTGTACCCCGAAGAGAAAGGGAAGGGAGAGACGCATGAGGGTGAAAGCCAAAAATGCGCCAAACCCGCGACCACACCCGAGATGGGGAGGTGCGAGAACCTATGGTGGCAACATATCATTCCCAGCAGTCCTGTTTGCTCTGTCGGATTAACCGCCGAGCCCGGGCCTACAGCCGTTTAAAGGCAACCAAATTCACTAGGGAAGGATGACGCCGGTGCCGTTGCAGGGCTCGCCGGCGGTCCCGGATAGTTTCTGCAATCTCTGGTCTCCACCAAGGGACTGACTTACGCCTTAGGGTACTTGAAGAGCAGTTGCCTTGGCAGCAGAAACAATGGCCATAGTGACCTCGTCCACTGCCAAATCAATGTCACCAGGAAGCAGAGAAATGGCCATAGTAGCTGAGGTGTAGGCTGCCCAATCAGCTCCACGAAGAGACCATCATGGCAGCTGGTCAGGGGGTTGGGATTGAAGAAGAGAAACCAGGATAGGAAAGTGGTCGCTACCACAGAGGTCATCGTGGACCCTCCAACTGAGTTATGGAAGACGACCTGGGCTACTAAGAGAGAGGTCAATGGCAGAGTATGTGCCACGAGTCAAGCTAAAATAGGTGGGAGCACCAGTGTTAAGGAGGCAAATGTCCTGCTGTGCCAAGAGAGCCTCAACGTTCCTAGCCTGGCCCGAGATCTGGGCCCCAACCCATAAAGGGTGGTGGGCATTAAAGTCCCCCAAAAGGAGGAATGGCGGGGGGACCTGGGCGAACAAGGCAGCTAGGTCGGCAAGAGGGACAACCTCATCTGGGGGAAGGTAGAGGCAACAGATGGTAAGCTCCATTCCTGCCCAGATTCGAACAGCCACAGCCTCAAGAGCCGTGTGAAGTGGCACTGGGGCACTAGGAACAGTGGCAAGAACATAAACACAGACACTGCCAGACACCCTGTCATATTCTTCACGGTTCTTATAGTAACCCCGGTAGCCACAGATGGAGGAGGTCCGCCGAACAGGAAACCAGGTTTCCTGTGGCACAAAAGCTGTTTCAACTCAGCAAAGTGGTGGAAAAAACCACAAAACCACAGCAATTCCACTGAAGGGTAATGGTATCCGACTGTGAAGACATGAAAGATCCTGGCAGGGGGAGGGGGGGGGGGGGAATAGGTTACGCCTTAGAAGCGCTCACTGCCACCCATTGCGAAATAGCCTGATCAACTTCCATAGGAGCTGCGGGTCGAGCAACATCTAGCTCGTGAGTGGACGCTAGATGCTCCACATCTCCACATCATCTTCAGGTGCTGTGGTGAACTCCTTTTCTGTCTCTATGTCCTTCTCCTTTTGCTTTTTCTTCTTTTTGGTAGGGCTCCGTTTGTCCCTTGGTTTATCAGGCTGGGTGGGCTTTTCCGACCCAGTCTCAAGAACCGAGGAAGACCTGGAAGCCCTACGGCCCTTAGGTGGTGGCTTTTTCAGCCACTGGCTGACAGCTGGAGGGGGAGTAACCGTGGAAGGGAGGGCACCAAGCAATCCCTTCCGTGCGAGGGGAGCCGGAGGAGGTGGGCACTTCTCCGGCCCAGAGGTGGGGACTGAAGTCCCCAAAGAAGGAATGGTTGTTACTCCCGATGTTGATAATAGGGGAGCAACGGAAGAGGGTGTTCCCCCAACTACCTGGGGGGCAGGAATAGTCGGCCAGGCTGGAGGGCCCACAAAAAGTGGCTGAGCTTGGGGGCTCGTCGCCAGGGATGGTGACATCGAAGCTGCTGCAGCAAACATCGATGAAATGCGCACAAGGTGAAGTCGGTTGTACTTGCATTTGGCCTCTGTGTAAGTGAGCCTGTCCAAGGTCTTATATTCCATAATCTTCCATTCTTTTTGATAAACCATGCAGTCTGACGAGCAAGGTGAATGTTTCTGCCTGCAGTTGACACAAACAGGGGGCGGCGAACACGGGATGTTGGGGTGGGAGGCACATCCACAATCCTGACAGGTAGGGTTGGCATCACATCTCGATGACATGTGCCCAAACCTCCAGCACTTAAAGCAGCGCATGGGAGGAGGGACGTAAGGCTTAACATCACATCGATATATCATCACCTTGACCTTCTCGGGCAGGGTGTCTCCGTCAAAAGCCAAGATGAAGGTGCCGGTGGCGACTCTACTATCTTTAGGTCCCCTAAAGACATGTCGTACAAAGTGGATACCACGGCGTTCCAGATTTGCACGGAGCTCGTAGTCAGACTACAAGAACAGGACACAATGAAAAATAAGTCCCTGAACCATATTGAGGCTCTTATGAGGCGTAATGGAGACTGCAACATCACCGAGCTTGTCACAAGCAAGCAATGCCCGTGACTGTGCTGGGGATGCTGTCTGTATGAGGACTGCTTCAGACCTCATTTTAGACATGTCCTCAACCTCTCCAAACTTGTCCTCTAAATTGCCACAAAAAACTGAGGCTTTGTGGTCAGAAATGCATCCCCATCTGTTCGGCTGCAAACCAGAAATCAAGGAGAATACGTCGCACCAGGTAATTTAGACTGCCGTTCCTCCCCTGGTGTGGACAAGGAAGGGAACGATTGGGGGTCATACTGTAAAGCATTGAACTTTCCTTTCTTAGAGACTTCTGCTTGCACACTATTCGTATTTCATTTCAAGGTATTCCCACGAGCAGCTAGGGGAAGTTATGTCCACCCAGACAGAGCCCCGCCTGCCTGGGTAAGCCTAATACAACCGGGGGGCGGCATGTTCCCCAGAGGTCACCCACTAGCAATGGTTCTACCTCAACAGCCATGCGTCTCCTTGTCACACAGCACACCTTGAGATTGAAGGTTTTTTTATAGAGGTTTATACCACCCTCGCGACCCAGGAAGTTAAGCCAAGATCCCCCCGGGCTCCATACCGTACAACGTTCCACCGTCACACCTTACAGTGGTCGTTGAAGCACACTCAGAGCTTACGGTATTGAGGACTGGTGGCGCTTCCCAGTTCCCAGTTCCCAGCTCAGGGACCCCGGGGTCGCCAAGCCCGTACCCAGCAACTAAATGCTGAGTGCCCTGAAGGGTAGATTCTATACTGAATTTGCGACTGAGTTAGCACCTCTTGTCACTATAATCTATCGTAGATCCCTCGAACAAAAAACCATGCCCAGTTCTTGGGGGGGGGGGGGGGGGGGCGGAACAGGTCACATTGTCTACAAGAAGGATAATACAAGTGATCCACAAAACAACTGTACAATATCCTTGACATCAATTTGTTGCATAATCTTAGAATATATTCTCAGATCAAACATAATGAGGTATCTTTAAGAGAATGACCTCATCAGTGCCAATGTTTTTAAAAACATCAATCATGTAGAACCCAGCTCACACTTCCCTCATGACATACTGAAAGCTTTGGATCAAGGCAACCACATAGATGCACTGTTTCTTGATTTGATTCAGTACCGTGCCTACCCTTACTGTCAAAATTACGATCATACGGGGTATCAAGTGAAATTTGTGATTGGATTGAAGACTTTCTGTTAGGGAGGACATGACATGTTATCTTGGATGGAGAGTCATCGTCAGATGTAGAAGGAATTACAGGTGTGCCCCCAGGGAAGTGTGTTGTGAGCCTTGATGTTCAAGTTGTATATTAATGACCTTGCAAACAATATTAATAGTAAAATTAAGTATTTTGCAGATCATGCAGTTATATATAATGAAGTAGTATCTGCGAGAAACTGGATAAATATTCAGTCAGATCTCTATAAGATTTCAACATGTTGCAGCGACTGGCAACTTGCTCTAAATGTTCGAAAATGTAAAATTTTGCACTTCACAAAATGAAAATAATGTAGTATCCCATGACTATACTGCAATATCAGTGAGTCACTGTTGGAATCAGCCAACTTATACAAATACGTGGGTGTAACATTTTGTAGGGATATGAAATGGAATGAACACATGGGTTCAGTCGCGTGTAAAGCAGGTGGTAGACTTTAGTTTATTGATAGAATACTGGGCAAGTGCAATCAGTCTACAAAAAGAGATTTCTTACATATCACTTGTGTGACCCTTCCTAGAATGTTGCAAAAGTGTGTGGGACCCATACCAGATACGATTAACAGGGGATATTTAATGTATACATAGAAGGGCAGCACGAATGGTCACAGGTTTGTTTAATCCATGGGAGAGTGTCACAGAGTTACTGAAGGAACTGAAATGGCAGACTCTAGAAGACAGATGTAAACTATCCTGAGAAAGTCTATCAACAAAGTTTCAAGAACCAGCTTTAAATTATTACTCTAGGAATGTACTACAGCCCCCTATGTATTGCTCACACAGGGATCATGAGGATAAGATTAGAATAATTACAGAGGTATTCAAACAATTATTTTTCCCAGTCTCCATACACAAATGGACTGGGTAGAAACCCTAATAACTGATACAATGGGACGTACCCTTTACCATGCACCTCACAGTGGTTTGCAGAATATAGATGTAAAAAATTGTGTTTCAAATCGAATTTCAAACATACACATAACTCATACAAATAATTCCACTAATATCATATTTGGACTTTCATAACATTAAAACAATATTTAAAACTTGAGAATTCACATTCAGACAATGTAGTCTCTAAGAGCATCGCTAACAGAAAATCCTGATCAAAGTACTTGCACTATTGGAAATATAGAATGTGGTTATAAAAAAAGTGGATATACCACTTTGAGGTTACCAATACGTGTCTGATATTTAATCTTCATCTGAACAATCATCAGTGACCCTCATACAAGGTGCATCCAAAAATTTCGGTGAATGGTCTCGGAAAACAAAGGTAACAAGAGTTAAAAACAAATTATCTTTTCTGGCTTTGAAAGTAATCACACTTCTAACACTGGTTCTCAAGCTGTTGGAATCTGTCAGCAAGCGCTTCTTGTGGAGTCACTTAAAGCAAAGTGGTCACGCCGATTATCTGTGAAGCGTAAGCCTTTCCGAGGTAACTGACAGGGGAAACAAAAAGAAATCACCTGGCACCAAATCTGGAGAATTAGGAAGGTGTTCAGGAACAGTCACCTACTGTTGAATGAGAAAGTAAAACATACAGACATTGCAGATATCCAACAAAGTGTAACCACAGTACTTTGAGCTGTTCCACAAGACGTGTTTTTTAACAGTTCCCAACAGAATTACAACCGATGTCAGAAGTGTGTTCTAGCTAACAGTGATCACTTTGGAGGCCAGTAAAGATATTTTGTTTATAACTCTGGTTTTCTCTATTTTCTGAGGTCATTCATTGAAATTTTCACACACACCTTGTAAGTAAATCAATAGGCAAAAATAGTGTTGTCTTTGGAAAGGTGCATCATATTTGGCACAGAAAAACTGAGTCATGATTTGATTTCTAAATGTGCTGTGGGAAAGTCATGTATGTAATTTGCATGTCTTTCAAAATATTGCGTAATGTAGTCAACCATGTTTAAACCATAATGCATGTAACTCAGAAGTGTAAACAGAAGCAACAATACACCATGAAGATCACTGAACCTAACAAAATTTTCTTAATTTGCTTCAATTAATTGCACAAAATCCATTCTGTAATAGCTACTTTGAACCTAGAGCTACTAACTATCCATCTTTGCCTACTACTTATCACCTAGAACAACTATGTATACTGTGCCCCCTAGTTTTCTTGGGTATAACAGAAATTGTAGAGCTGAACTCAGATGAGGTGAGATGCTACTTGGAAATTCCATTAAGATTTTGAAGGGAGGTCACATGGAGAGAACAAATATCATAATATTTTGACCGCTTTACTCTCTATAATCTTTTTCACACACACACACACACACACACACACACACACACAGAGTAGAAAAATGCATAGAGTAGAAAAATGCATATTTTTAATAAGTGTTTCTACTCCTTAACATTGTGAATATCCACCCCCACCTCCACCCCCTTTTCTTCCCTTAAATTGAAAACCATTATGAAATTACACAGAAAACAAGTGAAAATCTTGTTTACTTGGTGCTCCACAGCTTGTAAGTACGCCACACTGAAGTGGGATCAATAATGGATCCAATCATGATCACATAGATGTGGTTAGATTTAGATTTTAAATAGACATAGTGTTCTTTGTCTTCTAGATCCATGTCAATTAGTGTTCTTTGTCTTCTAGATACATGTCAATTTTAACTACAAAGAGATTTTATAATTGACAGACAGGTCATTTAATTTGGACATGCACAACATGTATGTAATGTTACATTTCTACTGATGTTGTTGTTGTTGTTGTTGTGGTCTTCAGTCCTGAGATTGGTTTGATGCAGCTTTCCATGCTACTATATCCTGTGCAAGCTTCTTCATCTTCCAGTACCTACTGCAACCTACATACTTCTGAATCTGCTTAGTGTATTCATCTCTTGGTCTCCCTCTACGATTTTTACCCTCCACACTGCCCTCCAATACTAAATTGGTGTTGCCTTAATACCTCAGAACATGTCCTACTGACCGATCCCTTCTTCTAGTCAAGTTGTGCCACAAACTCCTCTTCTCCCAAATTCTATTCAATACCTCCTCATTAGTTATGTGATCTACCCATCTAATCTTCAGCATTCTTCTGCAGCACCAGAACTATTTATCGTCCATGTTTCACTTCCACACATAGCTACACTCCATACAAATACTTTTAGAAACTACTTCCCGACACTTAAATCTATACTTGATGTTAAAAAATTTCTCTTCTTCAGAAACGCTTTCCTTGCCATTGCCAGTCTACATTTTATATCCTTTCTACTTCGACCATCATCGGTTATTTTGCTCCCCAAATAGCAAAACTCCTTTACTAATTAAAGTGTCTCATTCCCTAATCTAATTCCCTCAGCATCACCCGAGTTAACTCGACTAGATTCCATTATCCTCGTTTTGTTTTTATTGATGTTCATCTTATATCCTCCTTTCAAGACACTGTCCATTCCATTCAACTGCTCTTCCAAGTCCTTTGCTGTCTCTGACAGAATTACAATGTCATCGGCGAACCTCAAAGTTTTTATTTCTTCTCCATGGATTTTAATTTTTCTTTTTTGTTTCCTTTACTGCTTGCTCAGTATACAGATTCAATAACATCAGGGACAGGCTACAACCCTGTCCGACTCCCTTCCCAACCACTGCTTCCCTTTCATGCCCCTCGACTCTTATAACTGCTGTCTGGTTTCTGTACAAATTGTAAATAGCCTTTGCTCTCTGAATTTTACTCCTGCCGCCTTCAGAATTTGAAAGAGAGTATTCCAGTCAACATTGTCAAAAGCTTTCTCTAAATCTACAAATGCTAGAAACGTAGGTTTGCCTTTCGTTAATCTATTTTCTAAGATAAGTCGAAGAGTCAGTATTGCCTCCATGTTTTCCAATATTTCTACGGAATCCAAACTGATCTTCCCCAAGGTTGGCTTCTACCAGTTTTTCCGTTCGTCTGTAAATAATTCGCATTAGTATTTTGCAGCTGTGACTTATTAAACTCATAGTTCGGTAATTTTCACATCTGTCAACACTTGCTCTCTTTGGGATTGGAACTATTATATTCTTCTTGAAGTCTGAGGGTATTTCATCTGTCTCATACATCTTGCTCACTAGATTGTGGAGTTTTGTCAAGAATGGCTCTCCCAAGCCTGTCAGTAGTTCTAATGGAATGTTGTCTACTTCTGGGGCCTTGTTTCGACTCAGGTCTTTCAGCGCTCTGTCAAACTCTTCACGCAGTATCATATCTCCCATTTCATCTTCATCTACATCCTCTTCCATTTCCATAATATTGCCCTCAAGAACATCGCCCTTGTATAGACCCTCTATATACTCCTTCCACCTTTCTGCTTTCCCTTCTTTGCTTAGAACTGGGTTTCCATCTGAGCTCTTCATAGTCATACAAATGGTTCTCTTTTCTCCAAAGTCGGCTTCCTCTTGCATTTCTTAGCCCCAATCCATATTCACCTACTATGTTTCCTTCTCCCCCTTTTCCTACTCTCGAATTCCAGTCATTCATGGCTATTAAATTTTCGTCCCCCTTCACTGCCTGAATAATTTCTTTTATCTCATCACACATTTCATCAATTTCTTCATCATCTGCAGAGCTAGTTGGCATATAAACTTGTACTACTGTAGTAGGCATGGGCTTCATGTCTTTCTTGGCCACAATAATGCGTTCACTATGCTGTTTGTAGTAGCTTATCCACACTCCTATTTTTGTATTCATTATTAAACCTACTCCTGCATTACCGCTATTTCATTTTGTATTTATAACCCTGTATTCACCTGACCAAAAGTCCTGTTCCTCCTGTCACCGAACTTCACTAATTCCCACTATATCTAACTTTAACCTATCCATTTCCCTTTTTAAATTTTCTAACCTACCTGCCCAATTAAGGGATATGACATTCCACACTCCAATCCATAGAACGCCAGTTTTCTTTCTCCTGATAACGACGTCCTCTTGAGTAGTCCCCGCCCGGAGATCCGAATGGGGGACTATTTTACCTCTGGAATATTTTACCCAAGAGGATGCCATCATCGTTTAACCATACAGTAAAGCCTTGGGAAAAATCACGGCTGTAGTTTCCCCTTGCTTTCAGCTGTTCGCAGTACCAGCACAGCAAGGCCGTTTTGGTTAGTGTTACAAGGCCAGATCAGTCAATGATCCAGACTGTTGCCCCGGCAACTACTGAAAAGGCTGCTGCCCCTCTTCAGGAACCACATATTTGTTTGGCCCCTTCAATTGATACCCCTTCATTGTGATTGCACCTATGGTACGGCTATCTATAGTGCTGAGGCACGCAAGCCTCCCCACCAATGGCAAGATCCGCGGTTCATGGGGGGAGGGGGGGGGGTTTCTACTGATATGTATACAAATTGTTATATCAGACAATTTAAAGTCCTGGTTGGAATAATAACTGTGTTATGAAAAGGATAGATTGCTACTCACCATACAGAGAAATAATGAGCTGCAGATAGGCACAACAGAAAGACTGCAATATATTTAGTTTTCAGCTGAAAGACCTCCTTCTGAAATAGAAAACACACTCATTCATACAACACACACACTCATGACCACTGTGTCCAGTTTCTGTGGCCATACTAGAGTCATAATTGTGTGTGATGAGAGCAGCACTGGTGGTGGGGGTACAGAGGAGGCATGGGTTAGGGAGGGGAATATATGGTGATACTTGTTTGAGCATGAAGGAACAGAGTGGGGTGGGGAAGATATGATGATGCTTGACTGAGCATGAAGGAACAGAGTAAGGACTGGCTAGGGCTGCTAGGTACAGTTGGGGAAGTTTGATTGAAAGGACAGGGGAAAGGGGGGGGGGGGGGGAGGATGGGAGATTGGAGAGAGAAGGAGAGGAGTAGAAAAGGGGAAAAGGACTAGTGGGTGTGTTGGTGGAATAGACGATTGTGTTGCACAGGAGTGACCTAGCAAACGTACTCTGTTCCTGACATATCCTTGCATGCTCCCACATACAGCACTACATCTTCCTACAACACACCCTGCTCTTGACGCCCCTGCCCCTCCCCCTACCCCCACCTTCCCATGCCTCCTCCTTACTCTCATCACAGCATTGCTGCTCCCACTGCCCCCATCAGGCACAGTTACAACTTAGTCTGGCCACAGCAGCCAGAAATAATGGTTATGCATGAGTGAATTTTGTGTGTGTGTGTGTGTGTGTGTGTGTGTGTGTGTGTGTGTGTGTGTGTGTGTGTGTGTGTGTGTGTGTGTGTGTGTACTTTCTACCTCAGAAGAAGGCCTTTTGGCTGAAAGCTCAATGTATAGATGTATTTCTGTTGTGCCTGTCTATCCCCACTATTTAGCGAATAGCAATTGTTATGATGTAGATATCAGTATGTATAAATTTGTTTGCTTGTCCTCTGTATCTTGCTTGTCCTCTGTATCTGAGCCCAGATAACAGTGTGACAATTTAGTGTGTTATGTGCAGCTTATGGTGTACAATAAAATGCCTTAAAACATAGAAAACAACATTTCATCTATTTAATTAATGTTTTACAACAATTTCCATTACATACAATACATCGTCATTTCTTACCAGCTAAATGTATATTTAAAAAACAAAAATTACTATAAACGGAAAAGCATATGACAGAATGCAGAACCAGACAAGAAAGTTCATGCCTTTAATACTTTGGTCCACAAGGCAAGTCAAATTGTACATCAGCATCTTCCTCCATAGTCATTATAATAATGTTATCAGTTAGGGTATCCCCATCACGTAAACTCCCTCAGCATCCTCCCCATTTAGGACCAACTCAAATGAATTCTCACATGTGCAGCCAAACAATATTTTCCAAAGTCAGAGCACCAGAGTCCTGCTGTTTTGAAGCTGCAGGCCCCTAAGAGTTGCACTCTTTCGTAAATTTGCAAGAAATGATTTTTACTGAGAAGTCTGGAGCCTCAGTTTTTTGGTGTTATGGAAACTACCCATCCTTTTGTTAGTGCCCAGCACCAAAATGATCAAATCTTTTACTGACCCAGCGATGCCTGTACTTGCAGTTAGATATGATTAGAAAAGTACGGGGTGATTTCTCAAGTCGGCAGCAGGATCACTAGTTGGAATTTGGATTTTATTACAGATTTAAAGAACTGTGAGGGGGAAATATATTCCACTATATGTCTCTTTTAAGTTCCCACCTTACAATGTCACAAGAAACCTTTCCCTTCTTTCATAAATTTGGCATACTGTTGAATCTGACTTTTTGAAAATACCAAGACAGGCAGAGGAGCAATTTTCTCATAAGTGGTGATTATGTACATTCCATTGTCGAAAGAGGATTGAAATAGTGTCATCCCCACCTGTTGCATGAAAGGAAAGAATATCCTGTGGACTGAATTTGCATGATGTTAACGAGTACAGGGCCTGGGAGATTACCTGGGGGAGTCGCTGCTACAACCTTGCGACTCTGGCTAAAAATGGGGGTGAGATGCGAGTACAAGAACTCAACAAGAGAGTTCTCTTAGTCTCTCTCAAAATCCTATCTACACGTGGTGCCCTTGTTAAGCTGAGCAACCCAGTGGAAGGTTGGATAAACAACCCCAGTGGGCAACTGGGTCAGCAAGCCGACAGGATGCGGAGGACAGTGGAAGGCAATGGGAAACCACCACTGGAATTACTTCCCTAGATGTTCATGGGATGGACCTCTTTGTACAATATTCCGGAGGTAAAGCTTCCCGTCAATCTGATCTCCAGGAGGGGAATACAACAAGGACTCCAGAGATTAGGGCAAATTGAAAAGGAAGGAGAAGAAGAAGGAAGGGTTATTGAGGATTGGGATTTGGATTCTTTTAACCCTTCTCCAGGAAGGGAAATTAGAAAATGCCAAACATGAAATGACAAGAAACAAATTTGATGTACTCGAAATGTGTGAGGTAAGATGGGGTGGGGTGGTTGTGGAGAACTAGGAAGTGACAACTTCAGATTGTACTATTCAGGTGAGAATAAAAATGGAATGTATCGGGTTGGAATTTTGATAGGTAAAAGTCTGAAGGACAAGGTTATCAAGGTTGAATATGTTAGTGGAAGAATAATGATTATGAGACTGAAAGGGAAAAAGAAAGACATAGTTATCACCCAGGTCTATATCAAACAAGTAATCATTTAGATGAAGAGGTAGAAGAATGTTATGAGATGATAGAAAACTTAGCACAGAGAGAGCAAAGAAATGCATGTATTGTTATAATAGGTGATTGGAATGCTGCAGTTGGTGAAAGACCAGAACGAAAAGCTCTGGGAAAATTTGGACTGGGAGAAAGAAATGAGAGAGGGCAAAGGTTGTTGGAATACTGCAATGAAAATTTCATGGTACTTGGAAATACTATTTGATAACCACAAAAGATTATGGTATACTTGGATATCTCGATTTGACAACAAATGATATCAAATTGATTACATAATGATACAACAAAGATACTGAAATTGCCTAAAGAGTGTCAAAAGCTATCTAGAGCCAGATATTTATTCAGATCATATATTAGTAATAGCTGAGGTTCTTGTTAAATTGAAAAGAACCTGGAAAGGATAGAAGAGAGAGCACATTAACTTTGAGAAACTGAAAGACAAAGGCAATTGTGAAAAATTAGACAAGGCATATGGTGAAATCATGATGAAAGGACAGGAAACAGAATGCGCAGAAGGAAGATGGGATTGTTTTAAAAATGGGATCAAAAAGGCAGCTAAGGAAACGCTTGGAGTCAAGGAGAGGAAAAAATTAAAGAAAGAATGGGCAACACCAGATATGATAACCAAGATGGATGATTGCAGGAAATGGAAAACTGTAAACACAGAAGAAGGGAAGCGCAATTACAGGAGGTTAAATAATGAATTACGAAGGGAGACAGAAAAAACAAAGGACAAATGGCTGACAGAAAAGTGTGACAAGATAGAGAAATTAGAGAAAGAAGGGAAATATGATCTGATGTACAAATAAGCAATGGATTTGACATTCAGGGAAAAGAGAAACAACAATGGACTAAAGAAAGTAGAGGCAGCAGATGGGAAAACGGTGAGTGAACCCCAAGAAATAATGAGAAGTGGGAAGAATATATAGGATGGCTATACATTGCAGACAGCCAACCATTGAAGAAGACCTTGGGATAGAAGAAGAAGAAGAAGAAGAAGAAGAAGAAAATAAAGTTGCAGATGATGACAAAGGAAATGCAATACTAACTAGTGAGATTGAATAATCTATGAAGGAGATGAAAAATGGAAAGGTGATGGGAATTGATGAGATTCCTGCAGAACTGTTAAAGTCATTGGAGAAAGAAGGGAAAAGGGAGTTGATTGAATTGTGTAATCAAATATACATGACAGGGAAATGGCCAAAGGACTTTACAGAAAGTATCTTAATACCTATAGAAAAGAAAAAGAACAGCAAAAAGTGTGAGGAACATAGAACAGTGAGCCTGATATTGCATGCAGCCAAAGTCTTGCTGAGTACACTCAACAGAAGACTATATGGAAAGCTGAATTGCATAATAGGAGATGAACTATTTGGTTTCAGGTGAGGAGTGAGAATTATAGATGCCATTGGGCTATTGAGAGTGATAAGGGAGAGGTACATGGAGAAGAAAAGGAAGGTGTAAATTGTGTTCATTGATCTTGAGAAGGCTTTTGACTGTGTCACATGGGACAAACTGATGGAAATCCTAAGGAAACATGGAGTTGACTGGAGGGATAGATGCCTAATTAGAAATTTATATTTGAACCAGAGAGCAAGAGTAAGAATAGGAAGTGTGATGAGTGAAGAAATTGAACTGGGAAGAGGTGTAAGACAAGGTTGTTGTTTATCACCGACACTGTTCAATATATATCTGGGGGAAATTATTAGTGAAAGTTTGATGGAAGGAGAGGAGTTTGTATAGGGGGTCAGAGAGTGAAGCGTATAAGATTTGCAAATGACATGGTTGTGATGGCAGAGAGTGCAAGAGAGATGGAACAAATGTTAGAGAATCTAAACACAAAATTAGAATAATATGGAATGAATATTAACAAGAAGAAATCAAGAAGCATGGTAACTGGAGGAAAGGGGAGAAAATGCCATATGAAAATAGGGGGAGAGGAAATAGAGCAAGTGAATAACTTCAATTACTTGGGATGTGTAATAATGGATGATATGTATTACTCAAAAGAAATTTGGAAAAGAATTGCAATGGCAAAAGAAGGATTCAAGAGGAAAATTATTTTGTGGACCACTAAACAAAAATCTGAGGAAAAGACTTGCCAAATGTTGCATCTGGAGTGTTGCACTATATGGTGCGGAGACCTGAACATTGAGGAAGGAAGATAAAAGAAGATTGGAGGCACTAGAGATGTGGATATGGAGAAGAATGGGAAAAGTGAAATGGGAAGACCGAACAGGGAACGAAGAAGTATTAAGAAGAGTAGGAGAAGAAAGAAACATGCCGAAAGTCATCAGAAAGAGAAAACGGAACTGGACTGGACATTGTATTGTATTGTATTGTATTTTTTATTGGTCCTGTTGTCTACAGAGCAGCTTATGCATAAGGCATTGGACAAGTCAAGTTATAAATATACAGGCTGAAAGTCATTTCAAGGCATACATATTTAAGGTTACAATGATACACTTTACACGCAAGTATTTATATAACACATTTCATAAATTTAAATATTCTTCAATGGAGTAAAAGTAGTGATGCAGTAAATATGACTTAAGAGATTTTCCAAATGTATTGACCTCAGTGATAGCTTTTATGTTTTCAGGAAGTTTGTTATAAAGCTTAACTCCCATGTGAAAAGTACCTTTTTGGCACAGTGCTGCGCTGATCTGAGTCCCATATAAGTTTCTGTTTTGTCTGGTAAAGTGCTCATGTATATCACAGTTTTTTGCAGTCTCCGGTCCTTGCCGATTACATTTAATTTAAAGAACAAAAGAGTTTCCATAATGTATACACATGGTAATGGAGGAATAGCAGATTTCTTAAACAGGGGTTTACAAGAGTCTCTAGGCTTGCACCCAAACAAGATTCTAATGGCCCTTTTTTGTAGTTTAAAAGTGCTATTAGCTATTTTAGAGTTTCCCCAGAAGGTGACACAATATCTAAGACGAGAATGAAAGTACGCATGATATGCATTCAATACTGTTTTCTCACTATAGCATGATTTTAATGAACAAAGAAGGTAAAATGTTTTGCTCAGTTCTGCATTGAGATATTCAATATGCTTATTCCATCTGAGGTTACTCTGCAGCCAAAGTCCTAAAAATTTGTTTTCAGTTTTGTTACCAACTGGTTTGTCATTGATAGAGACTGATGGGATAAATATGTCCTTGTTAGGAACAGTGTGGAATTTTAGAGCAATGGTTTTCTTGCTGTTTATTACAAGCTGATTACTCTGTGCCCAGCTGCTAAGTTGTTTCATGACCGTGTTTACTGTCTGCTGTAACTGTTCATTGTCGTCTCCTTTTAGTAGAATCGTGGTGTCATCTGCAAATATGATTGTTTTGTGTGCATCAACATTTAAGCTTAGATCATTTATGTACAGAAGAAACAGAAGGGGGTCCCAATACTGATCCTTGGGGTACACCACATTTAATTTGTTTATAGTCAGATAAGTGATTTGATACAGTTTTTAGTTCAATATTTGTGTGCTTGATGCACACTGCCTGCATACGATTAGTCAGGAAGGAACTGATCCACTTGTTGGACAGACCTCGAATATCATATCTTTCTAGCTTTGATAGCAGATTTTTATGGTCCACCATGTCAAAAGCTTTTGACAAGTCAATAAAGACTCCTATTGTTTCCTGTTTTTTGTCCATCAGGTTTAGGATGGAATTGCTGCACTCATAGAAATCAGTTGTCGTTGACCTCTTATTTCTGAATCCGTGTTATTCATTACATAGGATGCTGTTTTTATTTATAAATTTCATAAGTTTCTCATACATAACTTTTTCCAGTAATTTAGAGATGCAGGAGGAAATTGTGATGGGTCTGTAGTTATTTACATTGTCTTTATCCCCATTTTTATATACAGGAATAACTTTTGATGTTTTCAACACATCAGGGAAAGTGCCTGCCTGAAGTGAGCAGTCGCATAAGTGTGTGAGTACTTCAGTTAGGTTTGATGCACTCTTCTTTAACATTGTTGCAGGTATACCATCAATACCTGCCGATTTGGAATTTTTTAGTCCTTTTATTGCTTTAGCTACTTCATCTTGTGAAACAGAACTGATTTATATTGATCGTCTACATGCACTTATTTTATATTCATTTGCCTGGATGCTCTTTACGTTTGATTGTAACATATTATCGGCAACACCAGTGAAAAAGTTGTTAAATGTGTTGGCTACTTCTAAGGGGTTTGTTACCTTTTTATTTTTATGTGATAGTGTTATATTTTTGAAAGGTTGTCTGTATTCTCCACATTCTTTTTTTATAACACTCCACAAAGCCTTTGATTTATTAGCTGAATTATAAATGATTTCATCATTAAGCATTATTTTTGCTGCTTTTATTACTTTTCTTAATATTTTGGAGTATTTTTTATAGTATGCGCGTACTACAGGTGAGGAATTTGTTGAGTTACGTATTTCATGAAGTAGTCTTTTCTTCTGGCATGAAACCCTTATTCCTTTCGTGATCCAACTGTTTGTTCTAGAGTGAGGAGGGACTGTTTATTGAAGGAAGGAATAGAAGGAATGGTGGAAGGAAAAAGGGGAAGAGGAAAAAGAGGATATCAAATGGTGGACAATATCAAAGAAGGCAAATATTCAGAAATGAAAAGACTGGCTATGGACAGACAAACGTTGAAGAGGCTTAACCCATGACAAGGCCTATCCTAAGGCAGAATACCATACATATATACATACATACATACATACATACATACAATGAGTACAGAACTCTGATAGAATTGATCCCCATATTCTTCTGGGAATAGACATTATTTTGAGAAGAGGCTAATGCAGTCAGCAATACCAGGGTATCTTCACTGAAAAGTGATGGTAACACTACCAAAATCAGCAGCCTCTGGTAAAGCTATTATTATTATTATTTCTTTCCTTTCTCAGACCTTAGGTCTGGTTCGAAATGAAAGTGACGCGGACCTTGATCAAGCGTGACTTCCTTTTAACTGTACGGTATATGTTACATTGCGTTTAGGAACTTTCGGGTAATTAAACATGTATCAATAATTACGGATTTCTGTAGTTGTGTATATATATATATATATATATGTTTGGATGTAGCTGTATTGCGTTGATGTACTGGTGGATATTATGTGGTATGACTCCTGTAGTTGATAGTATAATTGGTATAATGTCAACTTTATCCTGATGCCACATGTCCTTGACTTCCTCAGCCAGTTGGATGTATTTTTCAATTTTTTCTCCTGTTTTCTTTTGTATATTTGTTGTATTGGGTATGGATATTTCGATTAGTTGTGTTAATTTCTTCTTTTTATTGGTGAGTATGATGTCAGGTTTGTTATGTGGCGTTGTTTTATCTGTTATAATGGTTCTGTTCCAGTATAATTTGTATTCATCATTCTCCTGTACATTTTGTGGTGCATACTTGTATGTAGGAACGTGTTGTTTTATAAGTTTATGTTGTAAGGCAAGCTGTTGATGAATTATTTTTGCAACATTGTCATGTCTTCTGGAGTATTCTGTATTTGCTAGTATTGTACATCCGCTTGTGATGTGATCTACTGTTTCTATTTGTTGTTTGCAAAGTCTGCATTTATCTGTTGTGGTATTGGGATCTTTAATAATATGCTTGCTGTAATATCTGGTGTTTATTGTTTGATCCTGTATTGCAATCATGAATCCTTCCGTCTCACTGTATATATTGCCTTTTCTTAGCCATGTGTTGGATGCATCTTGATCGATGTGTGGCTGTGTTAGATGATATGGGTGCTTGCCATGTAGTGTGTTCTTTTTCCAATTTACTTTCTTCGTATCTGTTGATGTTATGTGGTCTAAAGGGTTGCAGAAGTGGTTATGAAATTGCGGTGGTGTAGCCGATGTATTTATATGAGTGATTGCTTTGTGTATTTTGCTAGTTTCTGCTTGTTCTATAAAGAATTTTCTTAAATTGTCTACCTGTCCATAATGTAGGTTTTTTTATGTCGATGAATCCCCTTCCTCCTTCCTTTCTGCTTAATGTGAATCTTTCTGTTGCTGAATGTATGTGATGTATTCTATATTTGTGGCATTGTGAACGTGTAAGTGTATTTAGTGCTTCTAGGTCTGTGTTACTCCATTTCACTACTCCAAATGAGTAGGTCAATATTGGTATAGCATAAGTATTTATAGCTTTTGTCTTGTTTCTTGCTGTCAATTCTGTTTTCAGTATTTTTGTTAGTCTTTGTCTATATTTTTCTTTTTTCTTCTTTAATATTTGTATTATCTATTCCTATTTTTTGTCTGTATCCTAGGTATTTATAGGCATCTGTTTTTTCCATCGCTTCTATGGAGTCACTGTGGTTATTCAATATGTAATCTTCTTGTTTAGTGTGTTTTCCCTTGACTATGGTATTTTTCTTACATTTGTCTGTTCCAAAAGCCATATTTATATCATTGCTGAATACTTCTGTTATCTTTAGTAATTGGTTGTGTTGTTGATTGGTTGCTGCCAGTAGTTTTAGATCATCCATGTATAGCAAATGTGTGATTTCGTGTGGGTATGTTCCAGTAATATTATATCCATAATTTGTATTATTTAGCATGTTGGATAGTGGGTTCAGAGCAAGACAGAACCAGAAAGGACTTAATGAGTCTCCTTGGTATATTCCACGCTTAATCTGTATTGGCTGTGATGTGATATTATCTGAATTTGTTTGGATATTAAGTGTGGTTTTCCAGTTTTTCATTGCTATGTTTAGGAACTGTATCAATTTAGGATCTACTTTGTATATTTCCAATATTTGTAGTAACCATGAGTGGGGTACACTATCAAAAGCTTTTTGGTAATCAATGTATGCGTAGTGTAGCGACCTTTGTTTAGTTTTAGCTTGTTATGTCACCTCTGCATCTATTATCAGTTGCTCTTTACATCCTCGTGCTCCTTTGCAGCAGCCTTTTTGTTCTTCATTTATAATTTTGTTCTGTGTTGTATGTGTCATTAATTTCTGTGTAATGACTGAAGTTAATATTTTGTAGATTGTTGGTAGGCATGTTGTGGGGCGATATTTAGCTGGGTTTGCTGTGTCTGCTTGATCTTTAGGTTTCAGATAAGTTATTCCATGTGTAAGTGTATCAGGGAATATGTATGGGTCTGCAATGTAACTGTTAAATAATTTAGTTAGATGTGAATGTGTTGAGGTGAACTTCTTTAGCCAGAAATTTGCTATTTTATCATTTCCAGGGGCTTTCCAATTGTGCGTAGAATTAATTGCTCGGGTGACTTCATGTTGCAAAATTATCACTTCAGGCATTTGTGGTATCATCCTGTATGAGTCTGTTTCTGCTTGTATCCACCGTGCATGCGTGTTATGTTGTACCGGGTTACCATATGTTGCTCCAGAAGTGTTCCATGTCTGTTATGTTTGGTGGATTGTCTATTTTTATGTGTGTGTTATCTATTGTTTGGTAAAATTTCTTTTGGTTTGTGTTGAATGTTTGGTTTTGTTTCCTTCTATTTTCACTTTTTTTGTATCTTCTAAGTCATTTGGCCTATGCTTGTAATTTCTGCTCCTTTTCATCTAATTGCTCTATTGCTTCTTGTTGTGAGATTTTACCTAACCTTTTTCGTTTTTTGTCTGACATTTCATTTCTTATAAATTGTGTTAGCTGTCCAAAGTCTTTTCTCAGTTTTTCTATTCTGATCTGTAGCCTGTGTTGCCATGTTGGTTTTGTGGGTTTCTTCTGTGTGTTGGTTGGTTCTGATCTCTGCCTAGTGTGTATATTTAGTGTAGTGAGTGCTCCTATATAAACCAGTAGTTATAACTCTTCCATAGTTGTGTATTCATTTATTTTGTTGTGTATGATTGTGTTGATAGTTTTTATTGTTGTTTCGACTTGTGGGTTATTTGGTGGTCTATGCAAGAATGGTCTAATGTCTGTATTTGTGTCTTTGTATTGTATATATGTCAACTGAAATTTTTCTTCTACATCTAACATGTGTGTCACTTCATGTTCTATTTGTGCTTGTGCTGGTGGCTGTCTTAAGATTTCGTTTTCCTCTGATTGTTTAATTGATGCGTGTTGTTCTTTGTTTGTTTGCTCTGGGATGTTTGAGTCCATTACTGTATTTTCTTCTTCTTCTAATTGCGCATTATTTTGTTCCACTATTTGTTGTACTACTTGTTTGATGTTTTCTAATTCTGACTGGGGTATCCTGTTATTTTTTATTATTACACGGATCTGATCAGCTAGTCGTTGTTCTGTTAAAAATTTTAATTCCGGGTATCTGGTAATAAATGCTGTGTATACTCGTGATCTGTATCCAGTTGTGTTGGTTCCTAGGTTTGTTGCTTGGTAATAACAGAACATGAGGTGTCGATTAACTTCATCTGACCATCTCATCCTCTGTCTTTGTTTTCCTTCTAGGGTGGTTGCAGGAAGCATATCCTGCAAAACACCTCTATTTGGATTTAAATCATTTTCCAGTTGGCTAGCAGTGTCATTACCATTGTGGGCGGGCATAGGGTTCAAGCGTCGTCCCCGACCATGACGGCGCTTGTCCGAGGCTTCTTTAGTTCTGTCCTGAACCAAGTAATCACACTAAAAGGGGGGTTAGCCCTATTAGTGGTTTGTTCTTTTCGTCGCCTTTTACGACTGGCAGAACATACCGGAGGCCTATTCTTTTCCCGGGCCTCCACGGGGATTATTATTATTATTATTTCTTTCCTTTCTCAGACCTTAGGTCTGGTTCGAAATGAAAGTGACGCGGACCTTGATCAAGCGTGACTTCCTTTTAACTGTACGGTATATGTTACATTGCGTTTAGGAACTTTCGGGTAATTGAACATGTATCAATAATTATGAACTGCAGATTGAAACTGAAGAAACTGCAAAAAGGTGGGAATTTAAGGAGATGGGACCTGGATAAACTGAAAGAACCAGAGGTTGTGGAGAGTTTCAGGGAGAGCATAAGGGAACAATTGACAGGAATGGGGGAAAGAAATACAGTAGAAGAAGAATGGGTAGCTCTGAGGGATGAAGTAGTGAAGGCAGCAGACGATAAAGTAGGTAAAAAGACGAGGGCTAATAGAAATCCTTGGGTAACAGAACAAATATTGAATTTAATTGATGAAAGGAGAAAATATAAAAATGCAGTAAATGAAGCAGGCAAAAAGGATTACAAACATCTCAAAAATGAGATCAACAGGAAGTACAAAATGGCTAAGCAGGGATGGCTTGAGGACAAATGTAAGGATGTAGAGGCTTGTCTCACTAGGGATAAGATAGATACTGCCTACAGGAAAATTAAAGAGACCTTTGGAGAGAAGAGAACCACTTGTATGAATATCAAGAGCTCAGATGGCAACCCAGTTCTAAGCAAAGAAGGGAAGGCAGAAAGGTGGAAGGAGTATATAGAGGGTTTATACAAGGGCGATGTACTTGAGGACAATATTATGGAAATGGAAGAGGATGTAGATGAAGACGAAATGGGAGATAAGATACTGCATGAAGAGTTTGACAGAGCACTGAAAGACCTGAGTCAAAACAAGGCCCCGGGAGTAGACAACATTCCATTAGAACTACTGATGGCCTCGGGAGAGCCAGTCATGACAAAACTCTACCATCTGGTGAGCACGATGTATGAGACAGGCGAAATACCCTCAGACTTCAAGAAGAATATAATAATTCCAATCCCAAAGAAAGCAGGTGTTGACAGATGTGAAAATTACCGAACTATGAGTTTAATAAATCACAGCTGTAAAATACTAACGCGAATTCTTTACAGACGAATGGAAAAACTGGTAGAAGCCGACCTCGGGGGAGATCAGTTTGGATTCCGTAGAAATGTTGGAACACGTGAGGCAATACTGACCTTACGACTTATCTTAGAAGAAAGATTAAGAAAAGGCAAACCTACGTTTCTAGCATTTGTAGACTTAGAGAAAGCTTTTGACAATGTTAACTGGAATACTCTCTTTCAAATTCTGAAGGCGGCAGGGGTAAAATACAGGGAGCGAAAGGCTATTTACAATTTGTACAGAAACCAGATGGCAGTTATAAGAGTCGAGGGGCATGAAAGGGAAGCAGTGGTTGGGAAAGGAGTGAGACAGGGTTGTAGCCTCTCCCCGATGTTATTCAATCTGTATATTGAGCAAGCAGTAAAGGAAACAAAAGAAAAATTCGGAGTAGGTATTAAAATTCATGGAGAAGAAGTAAAAACTTTGAGGTTCGCCGATGACATTGTAATTCTGTCAGAGACAGCAAAGGACTTGGAAGAGCAGTTGAATGGAATGGACATTGTCTTGAAAGGAGGATATAAGATGAACATCAACAAAAGCAAAACGAGGATAATGGAATGTAGTCAAATTAAGTCGGGTGATGCTGAGGGAATTAGATTAGGAAATGAGACACTTAAAGTAGTAAAGGAGTTTTGCTATTTAGGGAGTAAAATAACTGATGATGGTCGAAGTAGAGAGGATATAAAATGTAGACTGGCAATGGCAAGGAAAGCGTTTCTCAAGAAGAGAAATTTGTTAACATCGAGTATAGATTTAAGTGTCAGGAAGTCGTTTCTGAAAGTATTTGTATGGAGTGTAGCCATGTATGGAAGTGAAACATGGACGATAACTAGTTTGGACAAGAAGAGAATAGAAGCTTTCGAAATGTGGTGCTACAGAAGAATGCTGAAGATAAGGTGGGTAGATCACGTAACTAATGAGGAGGTATTGAATAGGATTGGGGAGAAGAGAAGTTTCTGGCACAACTTGACTAGAAGAAGGGATCGGTTGGTAGGACATGTTTTGAGGCATCGAGGGATCACAAATTTAGCGCTGGAGGGCAGCGTGGAGGGCAAAAATCATAGAGGGAGACCAAGAGATGAATACACTAAGCAGATTCAGAAGGATGTAGGTTGCAGTAGGTACTGGGAGATGAAGAAGCTTGCACAGGATAGAGTAGCATGGAGAGCTGCATCAAACCAGTCTCAGGACTGAAGACCACAACAACAACAACAACATCAATAATTACGGATTTCTGTAGTTGTATACATATGTTTGGATGTAGCTGTATTGCGTTGATGTACTGGTGGACATTGTGTGGTTTGACTCCTGTAGCTGATGATATAATTGGTATGATGTCAACTTTATCCTGATGCCACATGTCCTTGACTTCCTCAGCCAGTTGGATATATTTTTCAATTTTTTCTCCAGTTTTCTTTCGTATATTTGTTGTATTGGGTATGGATATTTCGATTAGTTGTGTTAATTTCTTCTTTTTATTGGTGAGTATGATGTCAGGTTTGTTATGTGGCGTTGTTTTATCTGTTATAATGGCTCTGTTCCAGTATAATAATAATAATTATTATTATTATGTTGGTATCTTCTATTGCCTACTTTGCAGCTGTTTCAGTTATTAACACTGAAATGAAATTCAGATTTTTTGGCATCATTGTGTAAAATAAATTTCATGTGACAAGGTAACAGTAGTTTGCAGGGAAATTAAATTTTTTGTACATATGTAGTAAAGCCTGTTGCTTTCGTAATGGATAGCACAAGGATACCTATTGTTCCCGTGCCAAGTATTTTTACACACGGTCAATACAGATGCTGAACAGTGTCTTGAATATGGGTGTTTTAGTCATGCTCCATACAGTTTCATTCAGAACATATCCACTGTCAATTACTGTACATTTGTGAGTCCCAAAGTCTTCATCTTCATCTGTTACAGTGAATGCTGCATACAACACTGACTTTGAGCAGATGCAGACAATGCCCTCAGTGAAGAGAAACATTGGAAAAGGTAAAAGCTCAAATTTGAACAGTTCTCTCAGTTTCAGACCAGACTGCTTGACAATGCAAATACACTGGAAGTGACTAAAAGCATTGGCTGTTCCCTTTCTGTCTGCAATTTTCAAGACACACAAAACTGAGGGTAGGATAATAAACTTATCCCTTACTGTGAACTACACAGCTCCAAAATCTTCTCAGACTATTTTCTTCACGCAGATGATGCTAACTTATTGAGATAAGTAACAGTCACATTTTCATGGCCTATTGTTCCTGTGATAAGTGATTATCTCCTCAGTCTCGGTCTCAACAAATGATGGTACATGGCATGGTCTCCTTTCTTTGTGTTGTTCAGATGTTCCTGAATGTACCTGCGTGAACATCTCTATTTGTTCAAACATTTTGGAGGAATAGAATACCAAATCTCCATCAAGATAATGCACTTAACGTTATGCAGTGACCATGAGACAGCCCTCTATAGTTCTTCATCGCTGTCATTAGGTCCTGCTCTATGATCAAGTTCTATTCACATGCCTGACAAGGATTTTTCAGTGCAATGAATAATGAAGTAGCTTTCAGCCATGAATTTTTGAAGTTCCTGAGGATTTATTTTGCCTTTTAGGTCGAGCAAGTTCTAGTTCAGATGTGCACTTTCAGCATAGTTCGAAAGACCTGATGCATAGAAGAAAAGAATCTGTTTCTCCACACATTTGAAATTGCAGTTTCCAGTAACCCACTCATTCAGATTTAATGAAGTTCTTCATTTGGGTACGCAAAGAGAAGTGCTGAATCCATAGCACTGCAGAAGGACTGCAATGCTATGCAAATAAATCCCACTTTCAACAACAGCCCAGGCAATGATGGAGGAGTGGAGTGAAGTGATCACTTCTGCTCTGTCAAGGTAACTGGTATACTTATCTACCCAAATCGTCCATTGATCGGATGGGTGGGGACTGCTTGAGGTGCATGACTTTATGCTATTTAAAAAATATCTTGTAAGATTAAAGTTATAATGCTAAAAGGTAAACTGTTTGAAGTTTTTTGATGACTGGGAAATTTGCCATTGGTAAGTACGTGGGTTAAAAAGAAGTTTAACCAGTGAAAATTGTTCAAAATTTAATGTTCTACAAGAATGTCTGTGTTTTTTTTTTTTTTCATCTTTAAATACAAGCAGGGAAAATTATAGGCGAAACACTTAAAAATTTTCACAATCTGCACTTTTTGGTTGCACACAAGTTAGCACAGAGTTGCAGGTTCGAAAACTTCGATTCTACACTGTAGGTTGGTTGATTGGTTGGTTTAAAGGCGAGAGAAGGGAGCAAACTAAGAGGTCATCAGTCCCTTGTTCCTAATAAAACAATGCCACAAGTGTGACAATAAAACGGACGAAACATATAACACAAAACAGAACGAAAGGAAAAGCCACAAGAACAAAGGGAAGGCAACAAACACTAAAAGGAACAAAAGAGGACAAGAAAACAACAGAGAGACACTAGAAACAGAAGAGAGTAAAACATGAAAGCAGATTACAGTGGCTGGCCAACCACGAGAATAAAAAGGGAAAGCCAGCCACTCTGCAACACATTAAAACCTCCACCCTAAAAGCACTACAGAGTAGGACACAGAGGGACAAAGGACACGCACTAAAACCTACATAGAAGTATAAAACTCACTCTCACAGATAAAACTTAAAACTACAGCTGCTATGGAGGCATTGTCGCCCACCACGGAAGGCAGGGTGCTGGGAAAGTTAAAAGTCTGCCGCAGAGCGGCTAAAGGTGGGCAATCCAGCAACAGGTGGACAACTGTCATTTGGGAGCCACAGCGACACTGAGGTGGATCCTCACGATGGAGTATGTAACCATACGTTAGAAATGTATGGCCAATACAGAGCTGGCACAGGACAACTAATTCCCTGTCAGAGGCCTGCATGGAAGACTTCCACACACTCACAGTATCCTTAATGACACACAGTTTGTTGTGCGTGCTGTTATGTCATTCCGTCTCCCAAAGCCGAAAAACCCTGCGGTGTAAGACAGAACGCAGGTCAGCTCTGGAGGTGCCTATTTCCAAAAGCGGTTTCCACGTCGCCTGTTTGGCCAGCCTGTCAGCAAGTTCGTTGCCGGGGATTCTGACGTGTCCTGGGGTTCACACGAACACCACGGAATGGTGGGACTTTTCCAGGGCATAGATGGACTCCTGAATGGATGCTACAAGAGGGTGGCAGCGAGGGTAGCACTGGTCCAAAGCTTGTAGGCTGCTCAATAAGTCAGTACACAGGAGAAATGACTTGCCAGGGCATGAGCGGATGTACTCAAGAGCATGAGATATGGCCGTCAGCTCTGCAGTGAAAACACTGCAGCCAACTGGCAAGGAGTGCTGCTCAATATGTCCTCCATGAACATATGAGAAGCCTACATGACAATCAGCCATTGAGCCGTCGGTGTAAACCACTTCAGAGCCCCGGAACACGTCAAGAATCGAGAGGAAGTGACAGTGGAGAGTGGCGGGGTTAACGGAGTCCTTAAGGCCATGCAAAAGGTCCAGATGAAGCTGCAGCCGAGGCATACACCATAGAGGCATATATGAACGGACCGCAAGTAGAGGTGGTAAAGGGACGAACTCCAGTTTGGAGAGAAGGGACTGCACGTGAACTGCAATTGTTAGCCCCAATCTGGGCCACCGATGCGGGAGATGGACTGTCATGAGTGGGAAAAGGAGACGGTAATTCAGATGCTCAGGGAAACTATGAATGTGTACTGCGTAACTGGCGAGCGGTTGCGCATGTCTGACCTGCAGTGGAGGGACACCAGCCTCCACCAGTACGCTCATCACTGGACTCGTCCTAAAAGCTCCTGTTGCTAATCAAACGCCACAGTGGTGCACAGGGTTGAGTAAATGCAATGCTGAAGGTGCTGCCAAACCATAAACCACACTCCCATAGTCAATTCAGGATTTGACAAGGGCTCTGTAGAGCTGCAGCAGCCTAGAGCGATTTGCACCCCAATTGGTGTTGCTCAGGCAATGGACGGCATTGGGGTGCTGCCAGCACTTCTGCTTAAGCTGACGAAGATGAGGGAGCCAAGTCAATCGAGCATCAAAAACCCGTCCTAGGAGTTGATATGTCTCCACTACAGTGAGTGGATCGTCATTAAGGTAAAGTGCAGGTTCCGGATGAACAGTATGACGCTGACAGAAGCGCACGACACATGACTTTGCGGCTAAAAATTGGAAGCTGTGGGCAAGAGCCCATGTCTGCACCTTGTGGATGGCTCTCTGGAGGTGCTGCTCAGCAACAACAGTACTGGAGCAGAAGTAAGAAATGCAGAAGTTGTCGACATACAGAGAAGGTGAGACAGACGGCCCTACAGCTGCTGCTAGACCATTAATGGCCACTAAAAATAGACACACACTCAATACAGATCCCTGTGGGATGCCATTCTCCTGGATATGGATGGAACTATGGGAGTCACCAACTTGGACACAGAAAGTACAGAGGGACAGGAAGCTTTGGTTAAAGATCCACTCCTACAATGTGGGAAGGATATGATGTCGCCAAGTCATGTCGTATGCTTTACGTAAGTCAAAAAATATGGCAATCAGGTGTTGTCATCTGGAAAAGGCTGTTCAGATGGCAGACTCGATGGACACAAGATTATCAGTGGTAGTGTGACCTCGGCGGAAGCCACCCTGACATGGAGCCAGCAAGCTGCGTGACTCCAGGACCCAACCCAACCGCTGACATACCATAAGTTCCAGCAGCTTACAAAGAATGTGGGTGAGGCTGATGGGCCAATAGCTATCCATATCAAGCAGGTTTTTATTGGGTTTGAATACTGGAATGATGGTGCTCTACCGCCATTGCAATGGAAAGATGCCATCGCACCAGATCCAGTTGAAGATGGCGAGAAGATGTCGCTTGTAGTCAGCTGAGAGATGTTTAATCATCTGGCTGTGGATGCGATCAGGCCCAGGAGCTGTGTCGGGGCAATGTGCAAGTGCTCTGAGGAGCTCCCACTCTGTAAATGGGGCATTATAGGATTCACTGCAGTGTGTAGTGAATGAGAGGACATTCCCTTCCAGCTGCCGTTTGAGTGTGCAAAAGGCTGTGGGGTAATTCTCTGACTCAGAGGCTCGAGCAAAGTACTCAGCAATATGCTTGGAAATTGCGTTTGCATCAGTACATAACTCACCATTTATGGTAACACCGAGGACAGCTGTCGGGGCCTGGTACCTGAAAATAAGTTTGATCTTTGCCCAGACTTGGGAAGGTGATATGTGGCACCCAATGGTGGAGACATATCTCTCTCCCAAAACTCCTTCTTTCATTGTTTGATAAGGTAACAAACACGGGTACAGAGCCATTTAAAGACTATGAGGTGCTCCAGGGAAGGGTGCCACTTATGCTGCTGTAGAGCTTGCCAACGCTCCTTAACTGCTTCAATGACTTCTGGCGACCACCAAAGGACTGCCTTACGCCTCGGGTACCCTAAAGAGCGAGGTATCATGTTTTCTGCTGCAGAAACAATTGTGCTTGTCGACTGCTCAACCATCACATCGATGTTACCGTGTGGGGGAGATTCAGTGGTGACAGCAGAGGTGAAAGTTCCCCAGTCCCCCTTGTTCAAAGCTCATTTGGGCAGGCGTCAGTGCGCCGGACACTGGAGCAGTGACAGGAAGATCGGGGAAGTGGTCACTACAACACAGGTCATCATATGCTCTCCAGTGGATAGATGGGAGAAGTACTGGGCCACAAATTGATAAATCAATGGCCGAGTAACTACCATGAGCCACACTAAAATATGTGGCGGCCCCAGTATTTAAGAGGCAGAGGTCGAATTGTGTCAGTAAAGTTTCGACATCTCTGCCTTAGCCAGTAAGCGCGGCGCCACCCCACTAGGGGTTATGGGCGTTAAAATCTCCTAAAAGTAGGAAAGGTTTAGGGAGGTGATCAATCAGTGCAGTTAATAAATTCAGGGGTACTGCACCATCTGGAGGAACTATACATTGCAGACAGTTATTTCCTGCATTATCCTTATTCTGACAGCCACAGCTTCAAGAGGGGTTTGAAGGGACACATGTTCACTACAGACCAAGTTTAGGACATAAATGCAAACTCCACCTAACACTCAATTATAGTTGCTATGGTTCTTGTAATATCCCTTATAGCCGCGGAGGGCAGGGGTCCACATTGCTGGGAACCAAGTTTCCTGGAGGGCAATGCAGATAGCAGGTGGAAGCTTAAAAGTTGCCGTAGCTCAGCCAAGTGGTGGAAAAAAATCGCCACAGTTTCACTGGTGGATGACATCATGAGATTGGGAAGGTATGGAACATTCAATGAGGCAGTTTACGCCTCAGAGTCACCTGCTGCCACCGATGTATTGCCTGAGCAGTCTATATCCATTGTGTTTGAGGGTCTGGCGAGATTTATGTCCTCAAGGGACACCAAAATCTCCACCCCATTCTCAGCCGCAGAGCTTGTAGGTAGTGGTGGTGTGAGTGCCACTGCAATTTCCTTGGTCTTAGGGGTTTTCTTTTTGGATTTCTCTCGCTGCTCCTTGGGTTTCCCTGGCTGGGAGGACTTCACTGGCTCAGTCTCCAGGACTGAAGGTGAAGCCCTATGACCAGCTGTTTTTGGGCTCTTCAGTCACTGGCAGGTGTCGTCTTTCCCACTAGAAGAAACCTGAGAAGGAAGTGACCCAAGGGACCCTTTCCTAGCGAGAGAAGCCGAAGAAAGGGAGGGAAATGCACCCCACCATCAAGGGGGCAGGTGTAGTCTTCCAGCTCAGAGGTGACCTGGGTTGGCAGAGCTGATGGTGACAGAACTGTTGTAGCGGCGGCGTAAGACGATGTCACATGCACAGGATGCAGGTGTTCAAATTCTCTCTTACCCTCAGTGTAGGTCAGTGTGTCCAGGGTCTTGTACTCCATGATTTTCCTTTCTTTCTGGAGAAACCTGCAGTCAGGCAAGCAAGGCAAATGGTGCTCTCTGTGGTTGACACAGATGGGGGGGGGGGGGGGGGGCACATGGAGTATTGGGATGTGATGGGCATCCACAATCTCGGCATGTGAGGCTGGAAGTACAGTGGGAAGACATAGGGCTGAACTTCCAGCACTTAAATCACCGCATCGGGGGAGGGATATAGGGCCTTATATCACACTGGTAGACCATCACCTTGACCTTCTCGGGCAATGTATCACCCTCAAAGGCCAAGGTGAATGCACCTGTGGCAACCTGATTATCCTTCAGACCCTGGTGGACACACTGGACGAAATGTACACCTCACTGCTCTAAAATGGCATGCAGCTCATTGTCGGACTGAAAAAGAAGGTCTCTGTGAAATATGATACCCTGGACCATATTTAAGATCTAATGGGACGTGATGGTTACAGAAACATCCTCCAGTTTGTCACAAGTGAGTAACTCCCGTGACTGGTCAGAGGATGTTATTTTGATCAAGACTGACCCAGATCTCATTTTGGACAAGCCCTCCACCTCCCTGAACTTGTCCTCTAAATGCTCAACAAAAAACTGAGACTTTACCATCATGAAAGATTCCCCATCAGCTCTCATACATACAAGGTGCTGGGGCGAATAAGATCCGCTGCAATCCTTAGCCTGACGTTCCTCCCACGGTGTGGCCAGGGAGGGGAATGATTTGGGGTTGTACTTCTGTGCACTGAATTGAGCTCGTGATCGCTTATAGACTGTTGGTGTTTCACCACTAGCAGGAGATGATTGACTGCACTTCATCACGTGTCATCCGCCCTGATACCACCCATTCCGATCAGGGGCCCTCCCCACAGGCGCCACCCAGCTGCAGCAAAGGCCACCTGCCAGGATGGCCATTGCCGGGAGTCCCGATGCTCTAGGGGGATGGGGGATGGGCATATACTCCTTGGCATACGTGGGAAGTTAATGGCACAGGCATCAGCAGAGCAATCACTATATAGTCAGGGGGCTACAACCAACAGGGTACATGGCGGCCCCACCACAACAGACTGGCTACCATGCTGGATATCAGGTGCAAAGAAGATCATGGCCATTGTCGATGCAGAAAGCGACACTGCATAGTGCATGGTGTTTCCACCAGGAAGGTGTCCTCGCCCAAGAGATGGAGACTGGACAGTACTGCAATGGAACGATGAGAAAGTTGAATAAAGATCTCAATGCACGATGGACACAATGCACCTTGTAAGGTGCCCTTCCCCAATGGCCTGCTCTTTGGGAAAATTTTGAATAATGGAGGTCAAACCCTACAGGGGACCATCACATAAAGGCCAAAATGTGTGAAACTCCTTTTAGTCACCTCGTATGACAGGCAGGAATACCTCGGGCCTGTTCTAACCCCCGGACCCGCAGAGGGGGGGAGGGGGGGGGACGTTACACTATAGACAACCCACATAGAAAATACAAAAAATTCACAACTTTGGGACCTTTCCATATACCATCATGACCAAACTGGAAGTAGCAATCAGAAAATTAAATAAGTGTAAAGCAGTGACCTGTGACAAAGTACAAGTAGAGAAAACAAGGTACTTCAGACGCTGAAGCACAGTAATGTGGCATTGCTCCACTTGCTGTAATGCCACTCCTTAAATAATAATTTTTTCTTACCTGTTTTCCTATCCATACATAAAACATGTAGTGTAGCCTGGGCTAATTTTCAGAAAAGATTAACTTTTGCTGTAATTCTGATATCAATGGTTTTCTAATACTTTCTTTGTGTGATGTCCTCAGATGGAAAATTATTATCTGGAGAAGATTTCACACAATTATCTCACACAAGATACTAATAAAAAGTAACAAGGTGTCTGCAAATAACCCCAAGCAATAGGATAAATCTCAGACATTTATGGAACAATGAGCATTACAACATAAATCATATTTCACAACCTAAATTTAATGTTTCGAATCTTAAAGGGAGCTTATTGTGACTTTCTGATACTGCTGTAGAGTTGTTTCACATAATTAATTGGTTTTAACCTTAAGGGCCCTCCATCGAACCATGGACCTTGCTGTCAGTGGAGCAACTAGGGTGCCTCAGTGATAAAGATAGACATACATAGGTACAACCACAAAGGAGAGGTATCCGTTGAGAAGCCAGATAAATGTGTAGTTCCTGAAGAGGGACAGCAGCCTTTTTAGTAGATGCAGGGGCAACATTCTGGATGACTGACCGATGTGGCCTTGTAACATCAACAAAGCTTGTATACATGGAAGAGACCTGGAGGCACCAGAAGGTTTCAGATTCATTACATAATTTTTAGACAGAGATTTAGGAACCAGATTTTAAATTGTAAGACATTTCCAGGGGTAGATGTGGACTCTGACCACAATTTATTGGCGATGAACTGTAAATTAAAAATGAAGAAACTGGGAAAAGGTAGGAAATTAAAGAAATGGACCTACATTTCTTGGAAAAAACCAGAGGTTGCTAAGAATTTCAGAGGGGGCATTAGATAATGGCTGACTAGAACAGGGGAAAGGAATACAGTAGAAGATGATGGGTAGCTTTAAGAGATGAAATAGCGAAGGCAGCAGAGGATCACACAGGTAAAAAGACAAGGCATAGTAGCAATCCTAGGATAACAACAGAGATATTGAATTTAATTGATGAAAGGAGGAAATTTACAAATGTAGCAAATGAAGCAAGTGAAAGGAAGTGCAGAATTGGTAAGCAGGAATGGATACAAGACATATGTATGGATTTGGAGCCATATTTCACTAGGGAAAGACATATACAACCGACAGGAAAATTGAAGAGTCCTTTGGGGAAAGGAAAAGTAGCTATATTAATAGCAAGAGTTCAGATGGTAAACCAGTCCTAAGCAAAGAAGCGAAAGCTGAAAACGTGAAAGAAGTATATAGAACACATATATGAGGGAGATGAACTTGAAAGCAATATTATAAAAGGGAAGTGGACGTAGATGAAGTTGAGATGGGAGATATTATACTGTAAGAAGAATTTGACAAAGCTCTGAAAGATATAAGACCCCAGAGGAAGACAATATTCTGTCAGAATCACTGATAGCCTTGGGAGACTCAACTATGACAAAAATCTTCCATCTGGTGTGAAAGATGTATGAGACAGGGGTAACACCCTCAGACTTCAAGAAGAATGTAACAATTCCAAGTCTAAAGAAATAAGTTGCTGACGCTGTGAAAATAACCAAACTATCAGTTTAATAAGTCATGGTTGCAAAATACTAACACGAATTCTTTGCTAAAGTTCACAAAGAAGTAATAAAAATGTTGAGGTTTGCTGATGACATTGCAATTCTGTTGAAAGAGCAGTTGAACAGAATGGACAGTGTCTTGAAAGAAAGACATAAGGTGAACAACAACAAAAGCAAAACCAGGATAATGGAACATAGTCAAATTAAATTAGGTGATGCTTAGGGAATCAGATTAGGAAACAAGACACTTAAAGTATTGTGTGTGTTTTGCTATTTGAACACCAAAATAACTAATGATGGCTAAAGTAGGGAGGATATAAATTGTACACTAGCAATGGCAAGAAACGCATTTCTGAAGAGGGGGAAATCTGTTAACATCAAATATAGATTTAAGCGTTAGGAAGTCTTTGCTGAAGGTATTTGTCGGGAGAGTACCCATGTACGGAAGTGAAATACCGATGATAAACAGTGTAGACAAGATGAGAATACAAGGTTTTGAAATGTGATGCTACAGGGAATTCTGAATATTACATGAGTCGATCACATAACTAATAAGAATTTACTGAAAAGAAGTAGGAAGACAAGAAATGTATGTCATAGCTCGACCAAAGAAGGAATCAGTTGATAGGAAACATTCTTAGACATCAAGGAATCACCAATTTAGTATCATAGAGGGAGACCAAGAGACAAATACAGTAAGCAGAGTCAGAAAGATATAGGTTGCAGTAGTTATTTGGAGATGTAGAGGCTCGCACAGGATGGAGCAGCATGGAGAGCTGCATCAAACCAGTCTTCGGTCTGGAGACCATAATAACAATGACAAACATGTCAGTCAACTCTGTCTTGGTTGGCCCAAAAGAAAAGAAAAATTTTGAAAAAACTTCCATTTGTTCTTTCAATGGCCACCAATATCTAACATCTCCTAACACTTAAAAGCCTCATTTCAACATCCATCAGATCTTTCCTTTGTTTACAATTAATGTTTCATGCAGAAACTGGTTGGTTGGTTGGTTGGTTGGCTGGTTGGCTGCAGGTAAGGGACTATACAGTGAAGTCATCAGTCCCTTGGTAAAGGTTTTGTTTATCTAGAGGTAGTGATGTCCACCAGGAATGTGCTTCAAAGGGGACAGTACTTATTAGTGGTAAAAGTGAGGTACCAATGACAAAACTGATGCTGAATCTGATAACAATTTACAAGGAAGTAACAATATATGAACTGGATCAGTACGTAGGTTAGAGCAGATAAGTGGTCTTCCTGGGCTCAGCCATGGCGAGAGTAACCCTACCCACATCCGACCCTCACCAATCTGATTATGGGTAAAGACAGCTACATAGTAAAGAATTCCTTCTAGTCATGAGACGGAAAATAGTAAAAGGAAAAAAGCAAAAAATGGAATGGACATCAGTTGGACTGTTAAAAACAAAACAAGATGAGAGAAATAGTTAAGGTCACATGTGGGCGTTCCCCGGGGCTCTACAAGTGAAGAGGGCAGGCCCTCCCAGAGGCATCCAACCTCTGATCCATCATAGGCAAAATGTCACAGAGGACGACACCACCCACTAATCAATTCCAAAAATGAGAAACAGGGTGTAGCAGAAAAAGAGGCAAACTGACCACTAAAAGCAATTAAAACAGAGGAAAGGAGGGATGACAGGTGCAGTGGGCAAAGAAGGCAGGTTCAAGGATCCCCTGATGCAGCATGTGGCAAGAGGTGCTCCTAACCAGAACCCAGAAGTGAGTTTGAAAACATTATATCTGAGAATAATGGCATGGAGAAAATGGAGAACCAGTTTGTGTGTCTGAGAGTCACCTGCCAATGTGTGAGGCAAAAAATTCAGAAGACTGTGCTATGCATGAGCCAGAATGAGAGGGTATTCAAACAGTATGTGAGTAACTGTCAGGAAGGCTCCACAACCACAATGTCAGAATGACTGGTTACATAAAATAAAAATATGGGACAGTCTGATATGACTGATATGGAGGTGACATGCTGCATTGGATTCTTTCCGGGAGAGATGGAAGGAGGAGTTCCACGCAGCAGTAGTCTTCCTGATATTGCAGGGTTTATTAGATATGTCAGTAGCACACCAGGTGATGTTTCATCTCCAAGTGATAAGAGGTGATAGTTACACCCACAAATCCATAGCTAGTATCATCAGAGTGAATGGGGGGAGGGGGCAAGTAATCACTTCTTCAGTCTGCCAGTTCATTCCCTGGGATATCCACATGACTTGGGATCTAAAGGAAGACTGCCAAGCAGGCAATACGATTAAGTTCAGAGAGAAGGTCATGAATGGCAGATATCAAAGGATGACAAAAGTAACATCGGCCAATGGCCTGGGTACTGTTCACTGAGTCACCATATATTAAAAGGCAGTGAAGAGAGGCCCATTTAATAAAATGAAAGTCTTTTTCAGTGGACATCAGCCCTATTATAAAAATACTCCATGTTACCAGCAATAAATGTTTCTGGCCAGAGACAGATGTAGAAACGTAACTCGTCTTATTCATGGTTTTAGAGCCATCAGTGCGATAGATGGTAACAACCTGATACTCCTGAAGAGCTGAAAGGAACAGAATCTGAAAGTTCATGGGGGTGACAGACTTTAGGTCTTTGAAATAGATCAGTGCTAATTCATGATCTGGGTACCAACCAAGGGGGATGTGTGAGAAAACATGGGGAGTGCATTCTAAGGAGGTCCTGGCAGAGGGCTGTGAGGTGCATTCCATCTGGAAATCCCATCCAAGGCAAGCATTTGGGGGTCAATGCCCTCTGTATATAAAAAGAATAGGATATGTTGAATGATCATGAAACTGTCAAATAGAAATTGCGTAGGTGAACAAGAGTTCCTACCATCAGAACTGAAGAGGAAAGACCCCTGCTTCTGCAAGGAGACTGTCTATTGCACTGGTTTGGAAGGCACTAGTGGCCAGTCAAATGCCATGATGAAGGACTGGGTCTAATAATTTCATAGCCACATGTAGCAACACTGAGCCATAAAACTGGCAACCACAGTCCAAGCAAGAAATCGACTGTGCAACAATATACAAGCACTTAGTATCCAAGTAGAGTTCTCTTTCAGGATGGATAGTGGAATGGTGCCCTGGAGCTGGCGTTCAGCCAAGGTTACAGAGTAGGAGCTGTACCAAATGCAGAAGTCATCAACATATAGCCCAGGGGGTGACCAGTGGCCGGACAGTGGTCATTAGACCATTGATGGCAATGAGTAAGAGTGTGACACTCAGCACCGTGCCCTGCAGGACTCCAATTTCTTGGACCTGCTGAGAGTCAAGTGAAATCCAAATTCTTAACCCAGAATAATTGGTGGGATAAAAACTGATGAATAAATATTGACAGCAGGATCCATTCATGGAGGGTAAGTAAAATGTGATGGTAGTAGGTGGTACTGTAGGCCTTATGTAGGTCAAAAAAGACTGCGGTGAGGTGTTGGGATTTAGAGAAAGACTGTCAGAGTGCTGATTCCAACCAAACCAGATGGTCAGTTGTGAATCATCCCTCCCAGAAATCACACTGATAGGGGGACAAAGGGCCTTGAGATTTGAGAACCCCCATAGTTGGCAGGCAACCATTGCTTTAAGCAATTTGCAGAGTGTATTGTGTTTTTTCCCAGCTTAAGGATTGAAATAATTATACTATCTCACCTTTGTGAATGGAAGACACCACTGAGCCAAATATGGCTAAAGATCCTGAGGATATGGAGGTGTAAGAGTAAACATCAGATGTTATATCATCTGATAGTGAATGGAATCAAGGTTAAGGGCCATGTGAGACAAGAGTGAGCAACTCACGGTCAGTGAAAGGTTAATTATATAATTTGGAGATCGAAGAGTGAAGGAGATGGAAGATAGCTCCACTTCATTGTTTACACATGTGAAAGGCAGCTGCATAAGAAGATGTGGCCGATACCATCACCAACACACAGTGTGTCCCAAAGTGATCAGCAAATGCCACTGTGTCAGCACAGAGACCACCCTGAAGGATGAGACGAAGGAAGATCTTTGATTGGTCACAAGACTACTCCAATCAAGGGTTATCTCCACCAATCTGCTTTAAAGGCCATTGGGCACAATGACCACTGCCACGAGTTGTGATTGTCCAGTAAGACAGGCATCTGCTCCTTGACATGCATGGGGAGCTAGCAGTTCTGGCATCAGCAGTGTGATCCATGTTTGTCAGGATGCTCATGCAAAAGGGTGCATAATGACCCCACATCATCAAATTGGCTACTGCATATGCTTTGCAATGCATATAAGAGCCTATGGTGGTACCGTGTGCAGATGTCTTGAACACTGCATGCAGTATGCACCATTAGTCCACACTGCAGAAAAAATCAGAACATGAAGGACAAACCCCGTGGGACCAAAAATTACTTCTCTCAAAAAGTGATGTAAAGTGAATGAATGAATATTCTAAGAAAGGACAGCAGAACCTTCTTTAAGAAGGAAAGACAATATGAGATGGGAGGTGGCAGCACAAGAAAGGAAGTAGGTGCCACAATAGCTTGGGGCTCATGCTCACCAAACACGTACTCACAAAAAGAGTCGTGAGCCACCGGAAAGAAGCCAGAAACTGATCTTGCCAAAATTGTAAATACATTTAGGATCATGTTTTATAGCAAGTCACTTCATTTCATCTTTCACCAGGGCATAAAACCTGTTAACTATGAATGAAACATTTGTCACATCTCTTCTAGCTGGCTGTGAGGGCTCTGGTTTCCTCACTGTCAGATCATTGTGTACCGTGAAGTTTTGGAACCAGTCTTTAGCTAATGTGTTATTGGTTGAAGTAGTATAAATGCAGTGTTCAGTCAGATAGGTTTTCATGTCTTTCACTTCCTTTCTTACTCCAAATCCCCATTTGGCCGTACACCTAACTGAGTTTGTTAGTTCCTCATCTTTGTCTTCTGGAATGTCCACAGTTTGTTGTTAGTGTTGCTGTCTCTGGATTAAGGGGTCTCAGGTTCCATTCCCATCTGGGTCACAGATTTTCTTCTCTCAGGGACTGAGTGTGTGTGTGTGTTGTCGTAATCATTTCATTCATCTTCACTGATGCACAAGTTGCCAAAGTGGCATCAAACACGAGGCCGGCCGGGGTAGCCGTGCAGTTCTAGGCGCTACAGTCTGGAACCGCGGGACCGCTACGGTCGCAGGTTCGAATCCTGCCTCAGGCATGGATGTGTGTGATGTCCTCAGGTTAATTAGGTTTAAGTAGTTCTAAGTTCTAGGGGACTGATGACCTCATACGTTAAGTCCCATAGTGCTCAGAGCCACTTGAAGCCATCAAACAGGAGGACTTGCACCAGATGGCCAAGCAACCACCGACGGGGTCTCCCCGCCAATAATGTGATACTGTAAATCGAATCATCTCCTGAATTAACTGGATTTTTTTTTTCAGCTATGTCACATCCTGTCCTTTGAGATGAAAAAATAACGTAACAAGATAAGGCTCAGGTCTCACTGAAGTCTTCACAGACCATAATTATACTCCCGACCTTGTACAAAAACAAATCTCCCGAGCCTCATTTTTCCGGTCTCCCAATCACTTCCCAAAGCCCCACCACCTGGCCACAAAAGAGCATTCCCCTCATAACTCAGTACCACCCAGGATTGGAGCAACTGAATTACATTCTCTGCCAGGGTTTTGACTATCTCTCATCGGGCCCTGAAATCAGAAATGTCCTGCCCACTATCCTTCCCACCCCTCCCACCATGGTATTCTGCCATCCACCAAACCTACACAACATACTCATTACTCATCCATCCCTACACAGCCCCTGCTCCCAACCCCTTACCTCATGGCTCATACGCCTGTAATAGACCTAGACACATGACCTGTCCCATACATCCTCCCACCACAAGCTACTCCAGTCTGATCACAACAGTCATCTATCCCATCAAAGACAGAGCTACCTGTGAAACCAGTCATGTAATCTACAAGCGAAGCTGCAACCACTGTGCTCCACTCTATGTGGGCATGACAAATAATAATCTGTCTCTCCACATGAATGGCCACCACCAAACTGTGGGCAAGAAACAAGTGGACCACCCAGTTGCTGAGCAAGCTGCCAAACATGACATCCTTCATTTCAATGACTGCTTCACAGTCTGTGCCATAAAGATCCTTCCCACCAACATGAGCTTTTCTGAATTGCGCAGATGGGAACTTTCCCTGCAATATATCCTATGTTCCTGTAACCCTCCTGGCCTCAACTTTTGTTAGTAATTGTTCTCACCCATCCAGCCTTCCTGTAACCCCCCTGGCCTCAACTTTTGTTAGTCATTGTTCTCACCCACCTGGCCTTCCTGTTCCCATTCCACCACCACACTCAGTCTTTTTACCTCTCTTCTTTTCTGCTACCCCCTCTCCTTACCTCTCTGCTGCCCTCCATCTAACCTCCCAACTGCACATAGGTTCCATATCCTCTACACCTCATCCCTGTATGCTCCCCAGCAGCACTGCACTGCCCGCCATTCCTACCCTACTACTCCTCCCCCTTCCCTCCCCAGCATCCTCCTTGCCCCCACCCAGTCACCACTGCCATAATGCACTGCTGCTGCTGCTGCTGCTGCTGCTGCTGCTGCTGCTTGCAGTGTGGCTACAGTTGTCTGAGACTGCAATCGTGTGCGCGCGTGCAATCAGGAAGGCAATCCAGCCACCTACATACTTGCATACCATCTGTATACCCAATAATCTTGACCCCATAGTCAAACAGGACAAGGAGATGACGACGACGACGACAACCACGATGACGACGTCGATCACGACGATGACCACGACGACGACCACGACGTGGCGACGACAATGACCTGAAAAAAATCTGAGGCTACTCTTAATTCTCTCTGCTAGGTCATTAACAGACAACACAAAAAGCAAGTGGCCCAACACACTGCTCTGGGGTATACCTAAAGTACCGCCTACATCTGTTGATTACTCTCCATCCAAGACAGTTTCTCTTGAAACACCATATGATTGTAGTTTCAATAAAAAGCATAGGTATGGTATTGAGTCAAATGTTTTTCTGAAGTCATTAAATAGGCCCTACTGTCTCTACCTGACTTCCTTGATCAAACAATGGAAAATCCAAAATTTAATATGTTTGTGATACCTCATACAGATTAGATTAGATATTAGATTAGATATTAGATTAGATATTAGATTAGATATTAGATTAGATATTAGATTAGATATTAGATTAGATATTAGATTAGATATTATATTATATTAGATTAGATATTAGATTAGATATTAGATTTCGTTCATAGATCCGTGCTGAGGAGATCCTCATGGATGTGGAACACATCAATTTTTTTTAAGCTGAAATAACAATACTAATAGTATGAATATATACATCATTTGTTTCTATTAAAAAATTCGTCAATGGAGTAGAAGGAGTTGGCCACTAGTAAGTCTTTCAGGCTCCTTTTAAACTGATCTTTATTTGTAACTAAATTTTTTATGTTTACTGGCAAATTATTGAAGATGAGAGTTCCTGAGTAGTGGACCCCTTTTTGAACTAAAGTAAGTGCTTTTAAGTCCTTGTGCAGATCATTTTTTGTTCCTGGTATTGTATGTATGAACTGAGCTGTTTGATGGAAAAAGAGAGATATATTATTTAGGACAAATTTCATTAATGAGTAAATATACTGAGAGGCAGTAGTTAGTATACCCAGTTGTTTGAAGAGGTTTCTACTGGACGTCCGTGAATTTACTCCACAAATAATACGTATTACACGCTTTTGGACTCTGAAAACTTTTGTTTGACTTGAAGAGTTACCCCAAAATATTATACCATATGACATTATGGAATGAAAGTAGGCAAAGTATGCAAGCTTTTTCATTTTTATGTCGCCTATGTCTGCTAACACTCGAATTGCAAATACAGATTTGTTAAGGCGTTTCTGCAGTTCTGTGGTGTGCTCTTCCCAACTGAATTTATTATCAAGTTGTAATCCCAGGAATTTAAGACTGTCAACCTCTTCTATCTGCTCTTCTTCGTATTTTATGCATATGCTGGGTGGAAACCTCTTACAGGTTCTGAATTGCATATAGTGAGTCTTTTCGAAGTTTAATGTCAGTGAGTTGGCTTTAAACCATTTATTAATACCCATGAAAATATCATTAGCAGATCTTTCTAGAACTACACTTGACATACTATTTATTGCAATACTTGTGTCATCTGCAAACAAAACGAACTCTGCTTCTGGCAGTGTAACTGATGAGAGATCATTAATGTACACAAGAAGAAGCAATGGCCCTAAGATGGATCCTTGTGGGACACCACATTTAATTTCTTCCCAGTCTGATGATGACTGATCGACTTAATTCACTAGTCCCTTGCACTGACACCCTTTGTTTCCTGTTAGTGAGGTACGACTTCAACCATTTTGCAGCACTGCCCGTGACACCATAGAATTCTAATTTACTTAAAAGGATGTTGTGGTTCACACAATCAAATGCCTTTGACAAATCACAGAAAATACCTGCTGCTTGTAATTTGTTATTTAATGAATTAAGTACATTTTCACTGTAGGTGTAAATAGCCTTCTCAATATCAGAACCCTTCAGAAATCCAAACTGTGTTCTTGATAATATGTTATTTGTGGTCAGATGGTTGAGCAGCTGCCTGTACATTACTTTTTCTAAAATTTTTGAGAATGCTGGCAAAAGTGAAATCGGTCTGTAGTTTGATGGTATCTCTTTATCCCCTTTCTTGAATAGAGTCTTACCATTTGCATATTTTAGCCAGTCAGGAAATGTCCCAGTTATAATTGACTGGTTACACAAGTAACTTAGAATTGTACTAAACTCACAAGAACATGCCTTAATTAACTTTGTTGATATTTCATCGTACCCACTAGAATGCTTTGTTTTTAAAGATTTTATTATGGACTTTATTTCTTTTGGTGAAGTGAGTGATATATTCATGTACTTGAAGCTATTTGTGAAGGCTAGTTTCAGATATTCAAGGGCATTATTTACTGATCCTGAAAGTCCCATTCTATCAGTAACAGATATAAAGTACTTGTTAAATAGATTTGCCACACTATGCCCATCAGTTACTAATGTGTCATCTACCCTTAGTGCTGTTTGCTACTGTTCCTTTCTGGTTCTACCAGTCTGCTCTTTCACTATATCCCATATTGTTTTTATTTTGTTCCCTGACATTGCTATCTTATTCTCGTAGTGCATTTGTTTGGACGTCTGAATTACTTTTTTTAATGTTTTACAGTATTCCTTGTACTTAGCTAAATCATCAGCATTGGAGCTATTCTTGGTCGACAGATACATTTTCCTTTTTGTCTTACAGGAAATCTTTATTCCTTGTGTAATCCATGGTTTTATTATTGACTTCTGTTTAATTTGAGTAACTTTTAGAGGAAAACAGTTTTCAAACATGGTACTGACATTGTTCATGAATGTGTTATATTTTTCATTCATGTCATGAGCACTATAAACATCTTTCCAGTTCATATCTTTGAGCAGTTTTCTAAAACACTCAATTTTTTGTTGATTGACTACTCTCTTGTACTCAGATTTAGCAGTCTTGATAATCTGCTTAGAATTTACATCTAAAACAAGGAGCTGCATGTCATGATCTGATAGTCCATTTATAACAGGTTTTATGATATGATTTTGTTCCTTTGATTTGTCTATAAAAATGTTATCAATGGCTGTCCTTGAGGATTTAGTGATCCTAGTTGGAAAGTTTACAGTGTGAGTTAGATTGAAAGACAACATTACTAACTGCAGTGAATGTTTACTGGAAGATTGCATTAGAAAATCTGTATTAAAGTCACCAGCAATCAAAATTTCTTTGTTTCTTCCTGTTAAATAACCCAAAAGAGCTTCTAGATGATCTAAGAATAGATTATAATTTCCTGCAGGTGCTCAGTAAATAGTTATTATTATATAGGATCTGTTATGGAACTCTACTTCTGTTGCACATGCTTCTAGATGCTGCTCTAAACAGAATTTATTAATGTCAATGTTCTTGAATTTATGGCAGTTTTTGATAAACGTGACAACTCCTCCTCCATCCATATCTACTCTGCAGAAGTAGGAAGCTAGCTTAAATCCTGAAATGTCTAACATATCTATATCAGTGGTCACTTTATGTTCAGAGAGGCAGATTATGTCAATTTGGTTAGATGAATTCATTTCATCGATACAAATGAGTAGTTAATCAACTTTATTTCTAAGTCCCGGAATGTTCTGGTGTAATAAAAATAGCTGATACTGCATACTAATGGGATTGTAACTGCTTTGGCGAAGATGAACTGGCAGTTTCTGATTACTTTCTGTTAAACACTGTTTAAATGGAGGCTGTATGATACAATCTGACTCCTGTTCACCTGTTTTCTCAAACTGAGTGTGTCTGCCAATCTCTCTTAAAACTTTTTCTTTCCCCCTTCCCTATCCTAAAAAAGGCATCCCTCTGATACCTGTGACCACTGGTATTTTACCACTTGTGCCAGTGTCCCCCCTTAAGTTTTCTGCAATCAATCCAGACAGTTTTCCCTTCCCTTTCCTATTGAGGTGAAGGCCATGCCTAGTGTAGTCCCACCTATCGATAGCATCCACAGGAATCAAACCAATATGGGACCCTATATCCGTCCTAAGCAGCCACTCCAAGTTCACCCTCCCTATGGAAGAGTTCAAATGAGGCCGATCATGGCGTCTCCACACAGACACAAATCCCACACTCGTATGCTTCGTTGCTGATGCTATCTTCACCAGGTCACTCTCTATGGAATATTCAGAGTCTCTGTCAATGCTATTTCCCGGACCACCCACTATAACCACGGCATCCTCCTTTGTGAAATCCTTGCATAAAGCACCTACATCCTCTGTTACCTGGCCCAGATCTGCACTAGGCTTGAAAAAGTTTGTGACCTGGTACTCTGGGCCGAGATTTTCCTGCAGTAGTTGGCCAACACCTCTACCATGGGAACTACCTAACAACAGAACTTACTTTCTCTTTACGAATTTCCCTACCTTTTTCAAGTCCTTGAAAGCTTGTTGTGCCCTTTCTACAGCTTCAGCTACATGAGGCTCATCCGATTCTGACTGAGGCAACAGGTCAAATCTATTTTCAAAATTTATGACAAAGCTGTCTGATGCTCTCCTTTGCCTGTTCCCCCTATTACCTGTTGCCACTTCCCACCTGTGTTCACCCTTCTCCCTCTTTAACCTGTCCAGATCCTCCCTTGCCTTGTCTAGGTCAGCTTGAAGAGCTGCAATTTTCCCTTCCTGTTCCAGTATTTTCCTATCTCTCAATGTAATTTAATGTACTAGAACAAACTGATGTCATACTTACTGGATAAAAGTTTTGGCAATCACATTTGCTACCTTTCTTGTTAGTGCTTTCTTCCAATAACCTAGCACAGTTTTTTGTTCAAGGGATCTACGGTATATTATATGATGAAGAAAGAGGACAACTCTGCCACTACTAGGTGTTTCATCGAGCCCTAACGTTAGGTTCAGTTTTAACAATTTCAGCTACTTCTCAACTCCACCAACACTAATATCTACTTCATTCATCTTTGCAATTGTGCAAAAATTAAATTGGAACAATACTCCCAGATTTTCCTTTGAAAAGGAGATTTGAAATCAGATTACAGCAGTTCTGTTGTTTTGCTACTCTCAATTCCGGTTCCTGTCTCATTCATTCATAAATGTCTGGTCACTAGCTTTTGTGCCACTAACATTGCATATGAACAGAATTTCTCTGGTTTTTTGTGAAAGATCTGTTGCTAACATTATGCTATGGTACTCACTGAACATTCACACATTGCTCTCGACAGACAAATGTGTTTCATTCATCATCTCTTGACCTGTAGCTGTTTTGTTTTGGAAATTACTGTGTAGTTCTTGCTGTTTCTTTATGTGTTCTTTACAGTGACTGGATACCACAGTGGGTTCCTCCCATCACAAACTGTTCAAGGTACACATCTATCAACTACACGGTCTGTGGTGTTGTCCAAAGAGCAAGGTACCAAAGTCAGGTTTGTACCTCACAATGTAACCACATGAAGAGATAGGCACTGCAAGCTGGACCAACAAATGAGCAACACCAGCATAGCCATGTCCAGAAATGTTTTGCTACAACACTGCAACGGATCTTTTATATACCGCCAAGTGCAGGGCCACTAAGCCCAGTCCATGATTGTCAACTAAAACATCATCATCATCATCATCTAGTAGAAAAACTGTGATTAATCTATTATGCACAACTCATATTAAAGTTATTGTTAAATGTACTCTGAGTGAGACACTTGTATTTTGGTGTTATCAAGTAGTACGTTAATGTTCAGAGACAATTGTAAATACTTGTGATGCTCCTTAGGAAATGGGTTGTCCAAAGTTAAGTAATGCTTCTTATCTATGTTATAATAAAGTGAACTAGTGATATATTAATGTTCAGAGACAATTGTAAAGATTCATGATATTCCTGTAGAAACAGACTGTTCAGAGTTAAGTAATTCTTGTTATCTATGTTAACAATGAAGTGATCTAATATTTTATGTATTACTGTATCCACTTGCTCTCATCTCAGAGCATAGTGAAGAACCCAGTATTTTACTGATGAGCATATTTTTGTCTGGTAACACAAATGGTGCTGAGGCTAGTTGTCATATAGACTTGCCTCACCTGCTTCTGAAGTGTTTATGTACGCATGCTGCATACATCTTAGCCATCTGAGGTTTACCTTCTATCTAATTCTATTTTTGTGTTTATTATATAAAGTGTTTTCTCTTAACAAAGCTGTTCAGTTCCAGGCCTATTATACTGAGCACCTACTGCTCAGTGACCACCCTTCAATAGTACAGAAGAGGAATGGTCAGAGGAATGGTCACAGTGTGGGGTGCAGCTGGAGACCCATTTAGCTGCATACAACATTACATATATGGATTGCAAAGCATTTTTTCTATTGAATGTTGGAACCAATGTGTACTGTCTTGGACTTTAAAACTGTGTCCTGATTCTTGTCCCAAGACTTAGTTATGATCAGCTGTTCGGCTGCTGACCACAGGTGCATGTTGCACCAAGGTTCAAATTTTTTTGACTCAAGCACTAGCTGGCACAAAAATTTCTAACAGTGGATTGCCAAACTCAGAGGGCTAACAAGACATTGTGAAACTTTCTGGCAGATTAAAACTGTGTGCCAAACTGAGACTCGAAACAGGTCCCAAGTTAGAGTCTCGGTCTGGCACACAGTTTTAATCTGCCAGAAAGTTTCATATCAGTGAACACTCCACTGCAGAGTGAAAATCTCATTCTGGAAATATCCCCAAGGCTGTGGCTAAGCCATGTCTCCGTAATATCCTTTCCTTCAGGAGTGCTTGTTCTGCAATGTTCACAGGAGAGCTTCTGCAAAGTTCGGAAAGCAGGAGACGAGGTACTGGTAAAATTGGAACTGTGAGGACAGGGAGCGAGTCGTGCTTGTGTAGCTCAGATGGTAGAGCACTTGTCCGCAAAAGGCAAAGGTCCCAAGTTCGAGTCTCTGTCTGGCGCAGTTTTAATCTGCCAGGAAGTTTCATATCAGTGCATACTCCACTGCAGAGTGAAAATCTCATGCAGAAGACATTGTCAGTTTAAGTGTTCTTGTAGACTCAGTTAAGTGATGCAATCATGCAGAATGTATCAGGCACATGTATTCACACTGCTATTCTCAAATTGCCAGATCCTGATCTAAAAACAATTCTGTCTTTGTGGAGTCTCGATCTATTGTGGACACTACTAAAACTGATTTGGAGGCTTTATTTAGCTCTCTTGTTCTAAGTGCATGACTCAGTCTAAAGTTAATACTAGTGTTAAAGTAAATAAACATAGGGCTCAGCAAACAGTAAAAGTAGACATAAAAACTTTCAGTCTTCTGGTACAGAATGTGTACTACTGAATACTATGAGCGAGTCTTGTCCTCAGTGTTCTTAGGATCATGACCAAAAACTTGTCTGTCATGGCACAGAAAATTTGCAGTGTGAAAAGCAAGGTCATATTCAAACAGTGTACTTACAAGGCAATCCAGGCTCAGGCAATAACCAATGCCATGTACGTGCATGACCGCAGAATAGGTATCAACAAATGCATTCTGTAGCAGCGAGGCCATTACAGCTAGCAAAAGTATTGGCTTGTACTTCCACTTTGCAGAGCTCTTTTGTTGCAGTAGGCAGATGGGACAACCAACCTTTTGTTCAATTAAGAGTGGCTGAAAGAGCTATTAAACTGTACTTAGGTATTGGTGCTTCTGTTTCCCTCGTTAGTAAAGACACACATGAAAGATTTGGTAGCCACAGCTTCAGCACCCTATTTTTGTTTTGTCCACATACAAAAGACAAAATTCCAATACTTGGTATGTGCAGTTTGCCAGCAACTTTTCATGGAGCTACAAAAGGTGTATCATTTCATGTACTCAGTCCTAGAAGCATTGCAAACATTTTTGGGTTAGACTTGTTCGATTTTTTCAGCCTGTACATGTAAGACAATGTGTTGCAAATCAATGTTTCAGTACCTCACACAAATGTTTCTGACTTTGGTAATAAGTACAAGGAAGTGTTCCTACAAGGTTTAGATAGGCCTAATGATTCTGAAGTGCACATAACTGTTAAAGACAATGCACAATCGTGATTTATTCATGCACGGCCTATCCCCCATGCAATATGTGAGCAGGCTGCTTAGGAATTCAAAGCTGGAAAGAAAATGTGGTTATCCAACATGTTTCTGCAGGTCAACAGACATTGCATTTGGTTATTCTAAAAAAGCCATCAGGTGGTTTATGTCTATGTGCTGATTTTAAAGCAACAGTAAATCCACAAACTGTAGTGGATTCTTTTACTCTTCGACAACTGAAGGAATTAATGGAGGACTGGGAAAGGGAAGGTTCTTTTCCAAGACTGATTTATGTGAACATACTTAAAGTTACTGCTGGATGAGCAGTCCAAGCAATATTTTGTGATTAACACTCACCTATGTTCGCTGCAATTTCAGAGGCTACCATTCAGAAGAGCTTCAGCTCTTGCTATTTCTCTGTAGTTTGTGGAACAATTAACAGCGAAGCTCCCTTCTCATAAAAATTATTTGGAAATACTGTGGTCAAGGTCATAAGCCAGCTGAGCTTTTGGCACATTTAGACTGTTTGTTTACAGTTCTTTCTGCAGCTGGCTTAAAGTGCAACAAAGAAAAGTGCTCCTTCTTCTGACAAAGGAAACTCCCCATCGCAGGCCTCTCAAATTTAGCGATAAGATATCCCAGTGGATAGGCCATGAAAACCTTAATACAGATCAAGCACAGAAACAGGAAGAAGGTGTACTGAACTGTGAAAGAAAAAGTAAAATCGAAACAGTAAACAGTCCAAGAACAAGACATGCAATGAAGAGCAGCTTGAACAGCAGCAGCATCGTGGGTAAGTGGCCATTGTGTTGGATTGCCAAGTGGGTGAGCCATGTTCAAATCTCCCATGCGTCATTTGTTTTTTTTATTTTATTTTATTTATTTATTTATTTATTCACAACTTTATGAACTGTCTGTCTGCTCATTGAAATGTTTGTTCTCTTTCTGTAGTTTTGGCAGTTGTCATACTACACATTGGTTATAGAATATGAATCATGGTAAGAATATGTTACAGTCACAAGTACAGGCTGACAATTACTGAACTACATGAAGGAATAAAAATGTAGATTAGTTACAAACTATGGCATGCACACACTTTATTCAACATGTAAACTTCATTACAGATATTTGTATTTAGATTGACATGTTCATTATGCCTGACATCATTGACAATTATGTGATGCAGACAAATCTTCATGTACCATTCAGTAGTCACTGTGCCATCATGGAATATCACACCGTTTATTCTGTAACTGGACACTACACACCACACAGCCACCTATTGAGGATGAAAAGACTTCTTAATTACAAAATGCAGATTCACAGTCCCCCAATGCACCAATTTTGCTTACTGACAAACCCATCCAAATGAAAGTGGACTTCATTGCTAAACCAGACCTTGCATGCACATACTAATTCCCCTCATGCCCCACAGCCAACTGTGCAGCTTGAGCATTCTAAACCAAACCATTCAGAAGTTATGACAATTTTATTTCATATAGTTCAATAATTGTCACCCTGTAAATGTGATGAATAGTGAGAGCAGGCAAGATACCCTCTAGATGTCTCGCAGAAATCGAAACAACAAATAAATGGGCATGAACTATGTTAGAACAAAGGAATTCAAGAGTCAAGACTTCCGAAATGGAACACAGCTTCAAAAATGTTAAAAACATATGTCCTGACAGCACAGAGAAACTGTGTGACTGTGAAACTGTTGCATTCATTTGTTTCAGCTTATGTGACAAACTATTATGTTTCCATCATTTCTTGGAGTGACCACATTCACATTCGTGTGAACTGAACACTCATCAGGCAAGGAGGCATATCTCACTCACTAACCAGTCATACAATAAGGTGCATTGATAAGAGATTCTTATCAAAAGCCAATTCCTTTCGGCTGCAATAGAACACTTGTGCAGAATAAACTGTCAATTAGGTGCCCGCCTTACACCTCACTTTTCCAAACAGACGTTACACCACACATACATACACAAATTTAAAGAAAGCAAACTGCATGGGTGAGGGGAGGGGGGGGGGGGGAGAAATTGGCATGAGGGAGGTTTTGAACACGGCTCACCTGATTGACAGTCAACCACAAGGCCATTTCTCTTACCACCTGCTCTATATTGCACTTCTTGTTCTTTGACTGTACACTGTTTCTATTTGGCTTTTTTTTTTTCCTTCTTCACAATCAAGTACACTTCTTCCTGTTTCCATACTTGATCTGTGTTCTGTTTCTGACTGGGCTCTCTTATCACTAAATCTGAGGGGGTGCAATGGGGAGTTTCCCTTGTGAGAAGAACTTGACTTTTAGGATGTAATAAATGCACAGGGCATTCATGCTCCTGCTTTGCACTTGCCTGTGATAGAAGATCTGCAGGCGCCCGATAGCATTAAAAAGTTTCAAGCTCTCATGGGGAAGCTTACCTATTATATCAAATTCATTAAAAACACTGCACAAATCATTGCAACAATGAACTGGGTGTGCTGGAAAAATGCATCATGACATGTTTGGAACCACACAGAAGGAACATGGAACATTTCAGCAACTAAAGGAAGCATTATGTCATCATTGTTAGATTCATTTTGCTTCAGTTATGCCTATTGCATTAACTGTGGATGCATTTCCTTATCGCATTGGGGCTGTGCTCTCCCACAGAAGTGGTTCTTCTGATAGATGTACTGCTTTAGGCTCAAAAACTCTTAACTAAGTGCAGTGAAAGAACACTCGGCTTGAAAAAGGGATGCTCACCTTTATCTACGGTGTTACCACATACCACCAATATTAGTATGGTGAGATGTTCTATTTGATTGCAGATCAGCAGTCTTCAACAGCCTTTTTTAATTCTTCCAAGTCCATTCCACCTCAGGCAGTGCAAAAGCTGCAACACTGGACTCTATTATTTTCTGATTATGAGTATGAGCTGTTTTACATCCACAGTGCTCAACATTCGAATGCTGACTTCTTGTCTCGACTACTGGTCATGTTTCAAGTCAATGCACACGAATCTTAAAGTCTTGAAAATTTTCCTCTCAACTTTCGGGGCACTGCCTCCGTAACTACTTTTGACCCAACCCTTCAGGTTGTTTTTCAATACATGTTCTACGGGTGGCTGTGTAGTTTGAAAGAAATTCCTCACCCTGTGTGTCTTGCTATTTTTTGCATCATCATCATGCACTATCTGCACAGACAGTTGTACTGCTGTTGCACATGGAGAACGACAATTTGTGTGTTGTGATTCCTTACACCCTGCACTGGGAGGTTTTGTCTTTATTACATCAAGGTCAATGGAGCATAGTCTCCACGTAGCAACTTGGCAGATGCCGTTGTACGTGGAACAGGGCATGGATGCTCAGATTGAGCAAATTGTCTTTTGTTGTGATGTCCATGTGGAATATCAATCACCTCCACCGCAACTCTTTTTTGAGTGGCCACATCCATTCTGGCCATGGCAAAACATCCATACTGCTTTCACAGGTCCTTCCTGGAATACACGATGGTTGTTGTTGGCCAAAGCCCTTTTGTTGTACCCATTACATCCATCACTGCTCCAAGTACAGTACCAGCTTTGTCATTTATTTTTTGTCCCTAAGGTCTTCCTGAGAGCACTGTCTCAGCCAATGCACAACAATCCACGTCAGCTGATTTCCAACAGTTCTGTGCCAGCAACGGCATCCAGCATGTGACTACTGTAACTTTCCACACTCAGTCCGACGGTGAAGCTGAACAGTTCATTCAAATAATCAATAGTCACATGTGGAAATTCCATTCCTCCCACACATAGGAGTAAGCCTTAAAGATTCTTCTGTCCTCATACAGTTCCTCGCCACTCGACGGGAAGTCGCCGACAGAATTATTACAGTTTCAGGCCTCGTCCCCTTTTGCCTCTTCTGCGTCTGCCACAGAAACACATTATTCGACCTGTCAAGACAAAGTTTCAGCCTCAGGATGAAGTGTTCTTTAAAATGTTTGGCAAGAAACAGTGTTTGGAGCACGGTGTCATTACAAAAGCCATCGGACATCCTTCAACTGTCATACAAGGTTTCGTTCAGATGCATCTGTATCACCAGACCCAGCTGCAGCACACTTGCGACTTTGCCTACAGCCCCAGGACACAGCCGGGCTCCACACAAACAGCTGCCTCCGCTTTTTCAACAGTCGAAGCTGGCATGATCCGCAGTGGTGCCCACGGAGGTCAATGCCCTGCCGCTGTCACCACTGATGTCTGCGTCTGTCCTGCAGACCGAACTGACGTCCATGGACACACCACTCTCAGATGATGATCACACCACCCAAGAAGATCCACTTGCATCTGCTGATGCACTAAGTCCTCCCCCCCCCCTCCCCCCCAGCTGTTGTCATGTGCCACTGCCCTACAAGACAAGGGTGAGGAGGCGGGGGAGGGGTGGGGAGAGTGAGTTGCCAAAGAAAAGTATGTACCTCACAATGCAACCACAAGAAAAGTATGTACCTCACAATGCAACCACAAGAAAAGAATGAGTAACACAGTAACACGTGCAGAGCCTTGCCCAAAAACTTTCTGCTACAGATCATCTACTTACAGCCAAGTACAGGATTGCTCAGTTCAGCCTGTGATCATTGACTAATATGACATCATTGTCTTCTAGTAGGCTAGCTGTGTGATCAACGTATAAGGCAGAACATGAAAAGTTACTGTGAAGAGCACTCTGAATGATAATGCTCAGAGGCAATCATAAATACACATGACACTCATGTGGAAATGGATTATCCAAAGTTAAGCAATTTTTCTTATCTGTGTTATAATAAAGTGAACTAATATTTTACGTTTTTTAGCATCCACTTGGCCTCCTCCTGCAACACAGTAAAGAAACCACCTTTGTACAGACGGGTGTATTTTTGCCCGCTACATCTCGATCAACTACTCTTTTATATTTCAGCCACCGTTCTTCTACATGCTCCTCTCTGGAGTTAAATGTTTCCTGTTGTAGTTTGGTAATCATTGTTGCTACTTGAAATGACCCATAGTCACTGATACTGGTTTCAATGTAGAAGTTCTCTAAACGGTCATGTGCAGGTTTCTGAACTATCTGTTCTAGATAGTTACCAGAGAAGACATTAAGTATGTTTCGCAGTATGTTTTGTCATGCTGACCACTTACAAAACTTTAATTTTCTCAATTAATTGTTGGGCGATTTAAATTTTTCTCCCAAAGACAACAGTATGATTGGGGAATTTGTACCAGTAAACTGAGATTTTATCTTAAGTTTTTGACTATGTCTGGAGAAGAGTCTAGAAGCAATTATAAGTTTGTGGCAACTTTTGATAATCACTCTTGCCAAAATAAACTCACATGCAGCTTTAATTTCCATTTGGTGGATTTGAGTTTCTTGTCTACGCAACAAATACACCACCTCCATTTCGCATTAACCTAGCCTTTGGATCTACACTTAAATATTCACCAAAAATCCACCTGCTATAAATTTCAAGTTTTAAACAGCTTTGTGTGCTAAGTATTATGTGAACTCCAGTGCACTCAAACTCTGGCACTTTGTTGTGAATACCAAAAACTAGAAGTTAAATACTCTCACCTTTGGGGCATTTCTTTGGATCTTTTATAGATACTTTCAGGTCAACTACCTAAAAAATTCTGCACCCACAAACAGTCAGCTACCTCGGTAGCCTCCTCTGATGTGTAGTGCATACTTTACCCACTTAAAGGCACACTTCAATTTTCAACACTATGGCACATGTCTCTGTAATCACAATCTAGCTTGTCACAGAATTCTGAAGTCTCTGGCTGAAGCCTTCTACTTGACTTAGAACCTGGGGGCAACAATCACTTCTGAGAACAATGATGCAGACTGTGAGCTTCATTGAAATTTTGTGAGCAACACTGGCCTTGCAACCATCTCTGCCAATCATGGTATGATCCGAGTATGACCTCTGGGCCCAGATGACAGAGCCAGTTCATTGCAATGTGTGCCACAATCCAGAGTTGGTGGCATGATGTTTCTTGCTGCTGAAACAGCCTCTTCAACAAGTTAAATGAGTCCCCAGGCAGAGTCATTAAGTGCACCTTATGTTTCTTTCCATTCTCTGTTGCCACTTCCCTAAGGGATACCATTATTTTCCATTCATTTCAACTGTCAACAATGCAACCCACCCATTTGCATTTGCCTCCCTTTGACACAGAACACAGCACGTTTCCCAACAGGTGAAGTGAGTCCCATAGACACCACAAAGTTGTTGGTTGGGGAACATGAGAGGAACACCCCGAGTTTTCCCTAGTCCATGTCTCCTCTGCACAGGGCACCCAGACCTACCACTGACATGCCATTCACAGTCAAGTGGATGAGTAGTGATAGATCCTATGTTTCCTGTGGAGCAGATAGTATCCACAGGAGAGGATAGTATTTGACGTACTTTTGGCGACTCTGATACTATCCGTGCAAACCAAGTTGACACTAGGCGCAGTGGCCAATCACAGTGACCGTAAGCTGGAAATGTGCAACTCTCTGTAGTCCTCCCACCAAACCCATCCACAATAGCTTTTAATTGTAAATCAAAAACACCAATTTACTACAGAATGTAACATGTTATGCACAACACTTTTAACTTCTGGAAAGTCTCAAAAATTTATTTATGCATGTATGTATACAGTAAAATTGGGGAAACAAATTTGACACTATTTTCATGTAAATGAATAATGAGAGTAAGGGACATTTGTTTTTGAATGAGGTTAGACAAGTTCTAGAAAGTACAAATTAGATGTACAACTGACAATTTAGTATGAATTTTGCATGGCACTTGCCAACGTTCAAAAATACACAATATCTCATAATACCCACACTTCTTGACACAAATAATGAAAAATTATGCAGTAAAGTATCAGAAATTAGAATTTCAAATCAGACCTTTCTGACTGTGCAGATAATTCTTAAGTCAGTTCACAAATATAAATAAACATGCAAAACAGACAGTTTTTACTTAACTGAAATTGCAATGCCTTCTAGTACAGTAGAGTGTGAAAGCATTGTATCATCAGTTTATCAGTCAAAATCATGAAAATAGCAGATCACCAACAAAGCACACCTTTCACCTGTGTCAGATAACAATGCAATGCCAATACCGTAACACAATTTTGTAAACGCCTCTATAGTAATGCCTCATTCTTTCACAGCTCTGTAGATTGCAACTGTTTTTGGATGCAGCCATTAGTGCTTCGCAGTTGAAAGCTCGCAACACTGTTGCCAGCTTATCAGGGATCTTCTTATGACATCTTGACTACAGAGTATTTTTTTTTTTTAGGGCGCAAAACTGCTATGGTCATTAGCGCCCGGTCCGTGACTTACAAGGGAACCTCCCCATCGCAACCCCCTCAGATTTAGTTATAATTTGGCACAGTGGATAGGCCTTGAAAAACTGAACACAGATCAATCGAGAAAACAGGATGAAGTTGTGTGGAACTATGAAAAAAAATAAGAAAATATACAAACTGAGTAGTCCATGTGCAAGATAAGCAACATCAAGGACGGTGTGAGTAGAGGAGCGTCGTGGTCCCGTGGTTAGCGTGAGCAGCTGCGTAGCGAGAGGTCCTTGGTTCAAGTCTTCCCTCAAGTAAAAATTTTACTTACTTCATTTTTGCAAAGTTATGATCTGTCAGTTAGTTCGTTGACGTCGCTGTTCACTGTAATAAGTTTAGTGTCTGTGCGTTGCGACCGCACCGCAAAACCGTGCGATTAGTAGATGAAAGGACGTGCCTCTCCAATGAGAACCGAAAACATTTGATCGCAAGGTCATAGGTCAACCGATTCCTCCACAGGAAAACACGACTGACATATTCTATACTACACTGGTGACGGCATGTGCGTCACATGACAGGAATATGTTGTCGACCCACCTAATTTGTACACTTGGCAAATGGGTAAAAAGATTCTTCTACCTTGCCCGATTTAGGTTTTCTTGTGGATGTGATAATCACTCCCAAAAAAGTGATGAAAACATAAGAGTTTGTCACATAAACTGCAACAAATGAATGCGACAGTTTCACAGTCGCACAGTTTTCCCTATGCTCTGTCAAAACATATGTTTTTAACGTTTTCAAATTTTTCCGTGTGTAGACCGTCAAATCCTGAATATGTCCAAGCAAATCTGAACATGTCCTGGAATTTTGGAGAGCAAAGTTGATTATGTGTGAGTGCCTGTACTCTGATAATTGTCTGAAAATAAAAATTTAAACTTTTCACTCGAGGGAAGACTTTAACCAAGGACCTCTCGTTCTGCAGCTGCTCACGCTAACCACGGGACCACGGCGCTCTAGAGCTGCGATCACCCTTGATGTGGCCTATGTTTCCCATGGACTACTCAGTTTGTATATTTTACTAATTTTTTTCATAGTTCCACACAACTTCTTCCTGTTTTCTCGATTGATCTGTGTTCAGTTTTTCAAGGCCTATCCACTGTGCCAACGTATAACTAAATCTGAAGGGGGTGCGATGGGGAGGTTCCCTTGTTAGGAAACAGTAAAAAACGAAAATGGAAACCAGCAGCAATGGGAACGAAACTCAAAAAATTGGAGAAACTAAAATCAGAAGGAAAGCTTAAAAATCCACTACAGAAAGGGGTTGGTTGTCCCCAAAAAAAGCTTCAAATGACTGACGTCATATCACTGGCACTAATGAACGCGATCGGCCGAGCGAGTGTCATCTGCTAAAATGGACGATATATCAGGCGACAGCTGTAGACGGGCGCATAATGGAGTAAAATAGGGGCACTCAATTAAAAGGTGTCTTACCGTCCACAGCTGAGAGCAGTGGGGACAGAGTGGGGGAGGATCGCCGCTTAAAGGATTTCGATGGCTAAAAAGACAGTGCCCTATCCGAAGTCTAGTTAAAATTACCTCCTCCAGACGACGCGTTCGGGAGGAAGAGGTCCAAGCGCAGGGAAGAGCTTTCACGTCCCGCAATTTATTATGGGGAAGTGTCGACCAATGTGCGTACCATAAATGAACAATACGACGACATAAAACGCTCCGTAGATCGGCGAATGGAATCGATCGAATAGCTGGCCGAAGAAGAGAGACTGCAGCCTTGGCCGCTATATCGGCCGCCCCATTTCCACAGATACCAACGTGTCCTGGGAGCCAGAGGAATGCCACCGAGACGCCCCCCAGGTGGAGCAATCGCAGACAGTCCTGATTCCGGTGGACCAGAGGGTGGACAGGGTAGAGAGCTTGGAGACTGAGTAGAGAGCTGAGAGAATCTGAACAGATAACATACTGTATCCGCTGATGGCGGCGGATGTAGTGGACAGCCTGGAGAACAGCGTAAAGCTACGCAGTATAAACCGAACACTGGTCGGGAAGCCGAAAGTGATTTAGGGTGTCGCCAACGATATAGGCACTCCCTACACCTAACGATGATTTCGAGCCGTCTGTGTAAATAAATGTGGCGTCCGTCATTTGTGCACAGAGAGCAGCAAATGCCCGACGATAAACAAGTGAAGGGGTACCATCCTTGGGAAATCGACAAAGGTCACGGAGCAGGCAGATCCGGTGACGGAGCCAAGGCGGTGATGTACCCCAAGTTGTCAAGAAGGTTTTAGGAAAGCGGAAGGAAAGAGAATGGAGCAGTTGACGGAAGCGGACTCCCGGTGGTAGTAGGGAGGAGGGGCGGCCTGCATACCCTACATCAAAGGAGGCGTCGAAAAAAATGTCATGGGCTGGATTAGCAGGCATGGAAGACATCAGGAAGGAGACAATCCATAATTGGATTTATAGCGATGGCTAACAGTACAACACTCAGCACGGAGCCCTGGGGTACCCCGTTTTCTTGGGAGAAAGTGCGGGAGAGAGTAGTGTTCACCCGCACCCTAAATGTGCGCTCTGCCATAAATTCGCGAAGAAAAAGGGGCAGCCGGCCTCGAAAGCCCCAAGAGAACAGTGTGCGGAGGATGCCTGTCCTCCAACAGGTATCGTATGCTCTCTCCAGATCAAAAAATATTGCTATCGTTAGGCGTTTCCGGAGAAAATTGTTCATGATATAAGTGGAGAGAGCAACAAGATGGTCAACTGCAGAACGATGCTTTCGGAATCCGCATTGGGCAGGTGTTAAAAGACTGCGGGATTCCAGCCACCACGCTAAACGGTAATTCACCATATGCTCCAAAACCTTACAGACACTACTCGTGAGAGAAATGGGGCAATAGCTAGAGGGGAGATGTTTGTCCTTTCCAGGTTTCGGAACAGGAACGACGATAGCTTCCCGCCATCGTCTGGGAAAAGTACTGTCGGTCCAAATTCGATTATAAAGGCGAAGGAGGTAACGCAGACTATGGGTTGATAAATGCAGCAACATTTGAACGTGGATACCATCCGGTCCTGGGGCGGAGGAGCGAGAAGAAGAGAGTGCATGTTGGAGTTCCCGCAACGAGAAAACAGTATTGTAGCTTTCGCGATTTTGAGAGGAGAAAGCAAGAGGTCGCACTTCCGCCGCACGTTTCTTCGGGAGAAATGCTGGCGGGTAATTTGAAGAGCTCGAAATCTCAGCAAAGTGCTGACCCAACGAGTTAGAAATTGCGACAGGGTCCACTAATGTGTCATGCGCGACAGTGAGCCCAGAGACCGGGGAGAAACTAGGCGCGCCTGAGAACCGTCGAAGCCGACTCCAAACTTCCGAGGAGGGAGTGAAGGCGTTAAATGAGCTAATAAAGAATTTCCAGCTTGCCTTCTTGCTATCGCGGATGACACGACGGCATCGCGCTCGGAGCTGCTTATAGCGTATACCGTTGGCCAAAGTAGGATGGTGACGGAAAACGCGGAGAGCACGTCGCCGCTCACGTAGTGCATCACGGCATGCCTCGTCCCACCAAGGAACTGGGGGGCGCCGGGGCAATTCGGAGGTGCGTGGTATTGAATGTTCCGCAGCTGTAATAATAACGTCGGTAATATGTGTGACCTCATCGTCAACGCTGGGAAAGTGACGGTCATCGAATGTCGCTAGAGATGAAAAAAGTGTCCAATCGGCTTGGGCAAACTTCCAGCGTCGCGGGCGCATATATGGCTGTTGAGGCTGCAGTCTAAGGACACATGGAAAGTGGTCACTCGAGTGTGTATCATCAAGGGCGAACCATTCGAAGCGCCGAGCTAGCGGAACAGTACCGACCGCAAGCTCCAAATGAGATAAATTTGTCGTGGAGGCAGACAAAAATGTAGGGACCCCAGTGTTGAGGCAAACTAGATCTGCTTGGTGAAAGACGTCTAGCAATAGTGAGCCACGTGGACAAGGATGTGGAGATCCCCAAAGCGGGTGGTGGGCATTGAAGTCCCCAACCAGCAAATATGGGGGTGGAAGCTGACCAAGAAGATGAAGGAGATCAGCTCGTGCCATTGGTGTGGACGATGGAATGTATACAGTACAAAGAGAGAACGTGTATCCGGAAAGGGAAAGACGGACGGCGACAGCTTGGAAGGAAGTGTTTAAATGGATTGGGTGATAATGGAGAGTTTCATGGAGAAGAATCATGAGTCCTCCATGTGCCGGAGTGCCTTCAACAGAGGGGAGATCACATCGGACGGACTGAAAATGAGGGAGAACAAAGCAGTCATGGGGACGCAGCTTTGTTTCCTGAAGACAGAAGATGACCGGCGAGTAGGATTGTAAGAGGATCGACAATTCATCCCGATTGGCTCGAATACCGCGGATATTCCAGTGGATAATGGACATAGGGTGAACAGAAAATGGAGGAATGTGACCAAGGTCGCTGTCAACTCAACGACTGCTCTGAGCTTGCGACCGACAGCATGGAATGGCATTCAGCCGAAGGCAGAAGATCCTGATCCATAGGTTGGTCAGGAGCAGCTCCTGCCACCAGCGACCGGCCGGTTGATCGGCCGCCAGCAGTGCGCCTCGGCGACACAGAAGACGGCCGAGGGCGATTTCCGCCAGGTGGTGCTGTAGATGGGACACGCCTTGGCGGAGAAGGAGAGGAACTGGGTTTCTTTGTAGCCTTCTTGGAAGTATGTTTAGAGGAAGGAGGAACCGATGGTTGGGAAGTTGCCGTACGTAAAAACTCTTCACGAGTATGCTCTTTTTTCGAAGTCTTGGTGACTGACTTTTGGGCTCGAGATTTAGCAGAACTCGACGAAGGGTGAGCCAGAGAGTGGGCAGGCGAAAGTGGTGAGGTTGAACGGGCGATCTTTGCGCTGGCCGATCTGACGACCGTGGCACTAAAGGTGAGGTCGCAAGTCTGCGTGGCCGCCTCCTTTGTTGGCCGAGGAGAAGCAAGGACAGTGCTGTATTTTCCTTTCTGAGGCACGGTGGGCTGTCGACTGGCAAATAATTTTCGAGCAGCAAAGGTCGACACCTTTACCTTCACCCTAATTTCCTGGATGAGCTTTTCGTCCTTAAAAACGGGACCATCTCGATAGGAAGCGGCGTGGTCACCCATACAGTTGATGCAGCGAGGGGATGGAGGTGGACAAGCACCCTCATGGGCATCCCTGCCACACGTAACACATTTGGCCGGATTGGAACAGGACTGGCTGGTGTGATTGAACCGCTGGCACCGATAGCAACGCGTAGGGTTTGGGACGTAAGGGCGAACGGAAATTATCTCATAGCCTGCTTTGATTTTCGATGGGAGTTGAACTTTGTCAAATGTCAAGAAGACAGTGCGGGTTGGAATGATGTTCGTGTCAACCCTTTTCCTAACCCTATGAACAGCCGTTACGCCCTGGTCAGACAGGTAGTGCTGAATTTCTTCGTCAGACAGTCCATCGCGGGAGCGAGTATAAACGACTCCACGCGAGGAATTTAAGGTACGATGCGGTTCCACCCGGACAGGGAAAGTGTGTAGTAGTGAGGTACGCAGCAATTTTTGTGCCTAGAGGGCACTGACTGTTTCTAACAACAGGGTGCCATTCCGTAATCTGGAACAAGACTTTACAGGACCTGCAATTGCGTCGACACCTTTCTGAATAATGAAAGGGTTGACCGTGGAGAAGTCGTGACCTTCGTCAGACCGAGAAACAACAAGGAACTGTGGCAACGATGGAAGAACTGACTGTGGTTGAGACTCAGTGAACTTACGTTTGTGAGCAGACAGAGTGGAAGGTGAGGAAAACATTGCGGAAGAATCCCCCATGATTACCGGCGTCTCCGATGGCGCGCTCCTCCCTTGTGGGGGCCCTCTCTGAGGGCACTCCCGCCTTAGGTGATTGTTCACACCTCAGGTCACACCTCCCGACAAACGGACGGAGGGACCAATCGGCACTTTCGGAAGGTATCAGCTCGGGTAATCACCCCTCCCTGGGCCTGGCCGTTACCAGGGGGTACGTACGTGTCCTACCTGTCTACCCGGGGCGGGGAATTACGCATTACCCCGTCACCGGCTACGCATGGAAGTGCGTGGGTCGGCCTTCAGACACGCACAGGGAGGAAGAAAGAGAAAGGGAAAGGAAAGAAGAGGTCTCAAACGCCGCAGCGGAGAAAAGGGTAGAGAGAAGAGGTAAGGAAAAGAGAAGGACAAAGGAAGGATGAAGACTGACAAGCAAGGAAGGCGAAGAATGTGGTACATTTACAAGCGTCCGTCTCCGGACGTAGGCACAAACCAGACCCCCAGAGGGGGAGAAAGGAAAGGAAAGAGCCAGAGGTGAGGGGGGGGGGGGGAGGCGAAGAGGGGGGATGGGGAAGGATGCGGAAAGGGAAGGTATGCAGCCCGGAAAGGAAGGAAGGCCACATCAGCTCGGGGTCCCGTGCTCGCTACGCACGTATCCACAAAAGAGTTGTGGATCCCCTGGGGGGGGATCTCAGAGTCTGCGAAGGAGAAGACCGTATGCCTTTTTTTCTACTTCTTTGAGGCTTTCCAGTTAGCAGAGGAAGACTCATATGTTGGTTGGCTGGAGGGATGTAAAAAGACTTCACAGGAGTGTTTCTTCTGTCTTTTCCAACTTGCTGGTTGTGTAGCTTGTGACTTCACCCTGTGAGGCAAAAGTTTGGTGGCATGTTGCACAGCTGTAGGAGAAGATAGGGACACTACCATGATGCTGGTTGGTTGGTTGATTTAAAAGGGGGGGGGGGGGGGGGATCAAACTGTGGGGTCATCGGCCCATTGTTCCCAGTAAAATAATTACACAAGAGAAAAAAGGAAAAAAGGAGACATACAGCACAATAACAGGAGAAAGGAAGAACCAGAAGAACGACAACCAACACTACTATGGACAAAATAGGAAAAGAACTCCACAGAGAGAAGCAAGAAACTGGTAGAAGGTGTAAAAACAAGAGGGCAGATGACCGTGGCTAGCCAACCATGAGAATAGAGAGGAAAAGCCAGCCACTCTGTGACACATTAAAACATCCACCCTAAAAGCATTAGAGTGGAGAACACAAAGGGACAAAGGACATGAACTAAAACTTGCATAGAATAATAAAACCCACCATCACATATAAAACGTAAAACTAAATTAGCCGATGACGTGTTGTCAGCTAAAATTAATGGCAACGAGTCCGGTAACTGAAGAGTCCGTCGCAGGGCAGCCAAAGAAAGACAGCTCACCAAGATACGGACCACTGTCAGCCGGGCGCCCCACCAACACTGAGGTGGGTCATCATGGTGCAATGGTTCAAATGGCTCTGAGCACTATGGGACTTAACTGCTGTGGTCATCAGATCCCTAGAACTTAGAACTACTTAAACCTAACTAACCTAAGGACATCACACACATCCATGCCCGAGGCAGGATTTGAACCTGCGACCGTAGCCATCACGCGGTTCCAGACTGAAGCGCCTACAACCAAACGGCCACTCTGGCCGGCCATCATGGTGCAGAAGGTAGCCGTGTGTCACCCAGGCATGGCCAATGCAGAGCCAGCAGAGAACCACAGAGTCCCAGCGAGAGGCTGGACTGCCACACATTCGTAGTCTCCTTAATGGCAAGCAGTTTGTTGTGCGTGCTGAGATTATGCCATTGCAGCATAGTACTGAATGCAGATCACTTGCAGCGAAGCCGATCTCCATAAGCAGTTTCCACGTAGCCTTTTTGGCCAGCCTGTCGGCAAGTTCGTTGCGTGGGATTCCGACGTGACCTGGGGTTCAGACAAACACCACTGAACGATTGGACCATTCCAGGGCATAGATGGACTCCTGGATGGTCACTACCAAAGGATGACAAGGGTAGAAATAGCTTGTAGGCTGCTCAAGGAGTCAAAAAACAGAAGAAAGGACTCCCAAGGGCATGAACAGATGTGCTCATGAGCACGAGATACAGCCACCAGATCGGCAGCGAAAACACTGCAGCCAGTGGGCAAGGAATGCTGTACAATAAGTCCTCCATGGACATACATGAAGCCGATGTGACCATCAGCCATCGAGCCATCAGTGTATACCACTTCATGGCCTCGGTACACATCACGAATCGAGATGAAGTGGCAGTGGAGAGCTGCGGGGTTAACTGAGTCCTTAGGGCCATGTGAAAGGTCCAGGCGAAGCCGCGGCCTAGGTGGACACCATGGAGGTGTACATGAGTGAACCTCATACACAGGTGGTAAAGGCAAGGACTCCAGTTCGGAAAGAAGGGATTGGACATGAACTGCAATTGGAAGACCAGACCTGGCCCACGGATGCGGGAGATGAACCGTAATGGGCAGGAAAAGGAGACTGTGATTCAGATGCACAGGAGAACTATGAATGTGTGCAACGTAACTGGCCAGCAGTTGTGCATGCCTAACCTGCAATGGAGGGACTCCGGTCTCCACAAGGACGCTGGCTACTGGACTCACCCTAAATGCTCCTGTCACTAGGCGAACACTACAGCGATGCACTGGGTCGAGTAAATGTAATGCTAAGGGCACCGCCAAACCATAAACCAGACCCCCATAGTCAAGGCGGGATTGAACAAGGGCTCTGTAGGGCTACAGCAATGTAGAGCAATCTGCACCCCAGTTGGCGTTACTCAGGTAGAGGATGGTATTGAGGTGCTGCCAGCACTTCCGCTTAAGCTGACGAAGGTGAGTAAGTCAAGTCAATCGGGCATCGAAAAACAGTCCTAAGAATCGATATGTCTCCACTACAGTGAGTGGATCATCATGAAGGTAAAGTTCTGGTTCTGGATGAACGGTATGACTCTGACAAAGTTCATGACACACGACTTACTGGCCGAAAACTGGAAGCCGTGGGCGTGAGCCCATGACTGCGGCTTGTGGATGGCTCCTTGTAGGGGCACTGCTCAGCAACATCAGTGCTTGTGGAGCAGTGCGAAATGTAGAAGTCATCTGCATATAGAGAAGCTGAGATGGTCGGCCCTACAGCTGCTGCTAGACCAATAATGGAGACTAAAAATAGTGATACACTTAATACAGAGTCCTGCGGGACCACATTCTCCTGGATATGGGGGAATTACGGGAGGCACCAACTTGGACACGGAAAGTATGGAGCAACAGGAAATTCAGGATAAAAATCAGGAGCAGACCTCCGAGACCCCACCCGTATAATGTGGCAAGGATATGATATCAGTGATAGAGAACCCCTGGCAGAAGCCGCCCTGACATGGAGCCAATAGGTCACATGACTCCAGGACCCAACTGCCGACATACCATATGTTCCAGCAGCTTACAAACATTAGTGAGGCTGATAGGCCAATAGCTATCCACATCAAGCAGGTTTTTGCTGGGTTTGAGAACCAGAATAATGGTGCTCTCCCGCCACTGTAATGAAAAGACGCCATCACACCAGATGTGGTTGAAGATGACGAGGAGATGGCGCTTGAAGTCAGACGAGAAATGTTTAATCATCTGGCTGTGGATCCGATCAGGCACAGGAGCTGTATCGGGGCAATGTGCAAGTGCACTAACAAGGTCCCATTCCATAAATGGAGTGTTGTAGGTTTCACTGTGGTGTGTAGTGAACAAGAGGACTTTAGTTTCCATCCACCATTTGTGGGTGTGAAAGGCTGGGGTTTAGTTCTCCGATGCAGAGGATCAGGCAAAGTGCCCGGCAAAGTGCCCGGCAAAGTGCCCGGCAAAGTGCCCGGCAAAGTGCCCGGCAAAGTGCCCGGCAAAGTGCCCGGCAAAGTGCCCGGCAATCGCGTTTGCATCGGTACATAGCACGCCATTGATGGTTACACCAGGGACACCTGTTGGCGTCTGGTACCAAAAAAGACGTCTGATCTTCGTCCACGCTTGGGAAGGTGACGTATCGCACCCAATTATCGGCAGGTACCTCTCCCAATACTCCTGTCTCTGTCGTTTTATAATCTGGCATACACGGGCACAGAGCCGCTTAAAGGCTATCAGATGCTCTAGGAAAGGATGTCACTTATGTCACCTAGAGCTTGCCAACACTAATTTCCTCTGCGACTTTCAGCAACCACCAAGGAACTGCCTTGCGCTGGGGGCAACCTAAAGAGCAAGGGATCGCATTTTCTGCCACATAAATGATTGTGGTAGTCATCTGCTCAACCATCACATCAATGTTACCATGTGAGGCAGAGTCAACAGTGACATCAGAGGTGAACGTTTCCCAGTCCACCTTGTTTAGGCCGGTATTACACTATCAAATTTCTTTGTCAAAGATTTGATCAAAGATGTGATCAAATATTCCGTCAAATATATTTGACAGAGATCTTTGACATAGCACTAGAAGGGGTATTACACTGTCATCAAATTTTTCGTCGAAGTTCAAGATGGCTGACAACAACTTGTTATTAACCGCAGCAGTTGCACTTACCGCAATTAAATTGTGTGCACATGCGGAAAAGTTGTGGGGGATAAAAAGGAACCATACATACAAGGTTGTCAGTCTTTAATTCCTGGGATTACAACTTGATAATAAATTCAGTTGGGAGGAGCACACCACAGAACTGCAGAAGCGCCTTAACAAATCTGTATTTGCAATTCGAGTGTTAGCAGACATAGGCAACATAAAAATGAAAAAGCTTGCGTACTTTGCCTACTTTTATTCCATAATGTCGTATGGTATAATATTTTGGGGTAAATCGTAAAGTCAAACAAAAGTTTTCAGAGTCCAAAAGCGTGTAATACGTATTATTTGTGGAGTAAATTCACGGACACCCAGCAGAAACCTCTTCAAAGCACGGGGTATACTAACTACTGCCTCTCAGTATATTTACTCCTTAATGAAATTTGTCCTAAATAATATATGTCTTTTTCCAACAAACAACTCAGTTCATACATACAATACCAGGAACAAAAATGATCTGCACAAGGACTTTAAAGCCCTTACTTTAGTTTAAAAAGGGGTCAACTACTCAGGAACACTCATCTTCAATAATTTGCCAGCAAACATAAAAAATTTAGTTACAAATGAAGATCAGTTTAAAATAAGCCTGAAAGACTTACTAGTGGCCAATTCCTACTCCATTGATGAAATTTTTAATAGAAACAAATGTATTTATTCATACTATTAGTATTGTTATTTCAGCTTAAAAAAAATTGATGTGTTCCACATCCACGAGGATCTCCTCAGCACGAATCTATGGAACGAAAAACTAATCTAATCTGGGTGAAGCCGTGGGTTTTACGATAACACGATAAAAACATTCAACAAAGCTTGTTAGGGTCGCGTCGCGTCGCGTCGGGTCGGGCAGTAGAAAAAACCGCCACAATTCCACTGAATGATGACATCATTGTGAGACTGGGAAGGCATTCAACATTCAAGGAGGCAATTTAAGCATCAGGGTCACCTGCTGCCACCAACTTAGTGCCTGAAAAGTCTATACCCATTGTGTTTGAGGGTCCAACGAGATCTAGGTCCTCAATGGATGCCAGAATCTCCACCTCATCCGCATATGCAGAGCTTGTATGTAGCGGTGGTGTGGGTGCCACCACAATTCCCTTGGTCTTGGGGACCTTCTCTTTGCATTTTTCTCACTGCTCCTTGGGTTTCCCTGGCTGGGAGGACTTGACTGATTTAGTATCTGGGACTGGGGACGAGTGTGAAGCCCTATGACCAGCTGCTTTTGGGTGCTTCAGCCACTGGAGGGTGTCATCTTTCTCACTAGCAGAAACCTGGGAAGGGAGTGACCCAAGGGACCTCTTCCTATCGAGGATCCAAAGAAGACTTATGCTTCTAGAGCTCAGAAGTGGGGACTGATATCCCCGATGGTTGTGAGGTGTTGCTCCTGAAGTAGGTGGAGCAGAAGCAACAGGGAGGGATTGGTTGGTTGGTTTAAAAGAGGGGAAAAGGGACCAAACTATGAGGTCATCGACCCTTGTTCCTAATAAAACAATGCCACAAGTGGCAGAATAAAACAGGCGAGAAATATAACACAAAACAGAAAGAAAGGAAAGACCACAAGAACGAAGGAAAGGCAATGAACACCAAAAGGAACAAAAGGACAAGAAAACAACAGAGATGCAAGAAACAGTTAGAAGAAAGTAAAACAAGGAAGCGGATTGCAGTGGCTGGCCAACCACAAAAATAAAAAGGAAAAAGCCAGCCACCCTGCAACACATTAAAACCTCCACTATGGTGGAGGACACAGAGGGACAAAGGATATGTTCTAAAACTCAGATCGAATGATAAAACCCTCACGGATGAAACATAAAACCAAATCAGCCGATGAGACGTTGTCTGCTAAAATCAATGATAAAAAGTCCGGCAACCAAAGATGAAGTCACAGGGCAGCCAAAGAAGGACAGAGCAGAAGAATATGGGCCACTGTCAACGAGGCACCACACCGACACTGAGGTGGGTCTTCATGGCACAGGAGGTAGCCATGGGTCTCCCATGCATGGCCAATTTGGAGCCGGCAGAGAACCACAGAGTCCCTGTGAAAGGCCCTCATCGAGGACTTCCACACATTTGTGGACTCCTTGATGGCTTGCAGTTTGTTGTGCATTCTGAGATTTTGCCATTCCGTCTCCCACAGCTGAAAAACCTTGCGGCGTAATAACAAACACAGGTCAGTTGCGGGGATGCCCATCTCCAGAAGTGGTTTCCGTGTAGCCTGTTTGGCCAGCCTGTCAACAAGTTCATTTCCTGGGATTCCGACATGACCAGGGGTCCATACGACCACCACTGAACGAGTGGTCTGTTCCAGAGCATAGATGGACTCCTGGATGGACACTACCAAAGGATAAGGGTAGCAGTGTTTGATAGTTTTCAGGCTGCTCAAAGAGTCAGTACATAAAAGAAAAGACTCCCCAGGGCATAAAAGGAGATACTGGAGTGCACAAGAAATGGCCACCAGTTCTGCAGGGAATACACTGCATCCATTGGGTAAGGAATGCTGTTCAATATGGCCACCGTGAACGTAGGCAAAGCAAACGTGACCATCAGCCATCGAGCCACCCGTGTAAACCACTTCAGAGCCCCGGAACACGTCAAGAATCAAGAGGAAGTGACACTGGAGAGCCACAGGGTTAACGGAGCCCTTAGGGCCACGTGAAAGGTTCAGACAAAGCTGTGGCCAAGGCGTACACCATGGAGGCATACATGAATGGACTGCAAGTAGAGTTGGTGAATGGAAGGACTCCAGAGTTTGGAGAGAAGGGACTGCACGCGAACTGCAATCATTAGCTCCGACCTGGGCTGCCAATGCGGGAGATGGACTGCCGCAGGTGGGAAAAGGAGACGGTAATTTGGATACCCAGGAGAGAGAACTATGAATGTGTGCTGCATAACTGGTGAGCAGTTGTGCATGTCTGATTTGCAATGGAGGGACCTCAGCCTCCACCAGTACACTCGTCACCAGATGCGTCCCAAAAGCTCCTGTCACCAGTCGAACCCTCAGTGGGGCACAGGGGCGAGTAAATGCAACATTGAGGGCGCTGCCGAACCATAAACCACACTCCCAAGTCAATTCGGGATTGGACAAGGGCTCTGTAGAGCCACAGCAGTGTAGAGCGATCTGCACCACAATTGGTGTTGCTCAGGCAACAGAGGGCATTGAGGTGCTGCCAGCCCTTCTGTTCAAGCTGACAAAGATGAGGAAGCCAAGTCAATCGAGCATTGAAAACCAGTCCTAAGAATCGATATGTCTCCACTACAGTGAGTGGATCATCATCGAGGTAAAGTTCTGGGTCCGAATGAACGGTATGACGCCGACAGAAGTGTATGAAACACGACTTTGTGGCTGAAAACTGGAAGCCGTAGGCTAGTGCCCATGACTGTATCTTGTGAATGGCTCCCTGTAGGTGACGCTCAGCAACATCAGTACTGGGGCAGCAGTACAAAATCTAGAACTCATCTGCTTACAGAGAAGGTGAGGAGGAGGGCCCGACAACTGACAGCTGCTGCTAGACCATTAATAGCCACTAAAAATAGAGAGAGATTCAATACAGAGCCCAGGGGGACCCCATTCTTCTGGATATGGATGTAACTATGAGAGGCACCAACTTGGACACAAAGTATGGAGCGACAGGAAGTTTTGGATAAAAATCCACAGTGGGCCCCAGAGACCCCACTCCTACAATGTGGCAAGGATATGATGTCGCTAGGTCATGTCGTATGCTTTACGTAAGTCAAAAAAGACTGCACCAGGTGTTGCCGTCTGGAAAAGGCTATTCAGGTGGCAGACTGGAGGGACACAAGATTATCAGTGGTAGAGCGACCCTGGTTGAAGATGCCCTGAGGTGGAGCCAGTAGGCCACGTGACTCCAGGACCCGACTCAACCCAACCGCCGACATACCATACGTTCCAGCAGCTTACAAACAACGTTGGTGAGGCTCACGGGCTGATAGCTATCCACATCAAGCGGGTTTTTACTGGGTCCAAGCACTGGAATGATGATGCTCTCCCTCCACTGTGATGGAAAGATGCCTTTGCACCAGATCCGGTTGAAGATGACGAGGAGATATCACTTGTAGTCAGACAAGAGATGATTAATCATCTGACTGTGGTTCTGATCAGGTCCAGGAGCTGTGTCGGGGCAACGCACAAAGGCACTGAGGAGCTCCCACTCTGTAAATGGGGTGTTATAGGGTTCACTGTGGCGTGTAGTAAACGAGATGACTGTCCTTTCCATCCACCCTTTGAGAGTGCAAAATGCTGGAAGTAATTCTCCAAAGCAGAGGTGGGAGCATAGTGCTCAGCAAAGTTGTCAGCAATTGTGTTTGTGTCGGTAGATAACACACCATTTATGTTAACACCGGGAACACCTGTTAGGGTCTGGTACCCAAAAATCAATTTGATCTTTGCCCAAACTTGGGAAGACGACATATGACACCCAGTGGTTGAGACTTATCTCTCCCAACACACTATTTTTGATAAGCTGGCGAATGCGGGCATGGAGCCGTATAAAGGCTATAGGTGCTCCAGGGAAGGGTGCCACTTATGCCACTGCAGAGCTTGCCTACACTCCTTCATTGCTTCAGCGACTTCCGGCGACCACCAAGGGACCGCCTTTCACCAGCGCACACTTAAAGAGCGAGGTTTTCTGCCACAGAAACAATTGTTGTAGTCACCTGCTTAACCATCACATCAGTGTTACCGTGTGGGGAATATTCAATGGTGAGAGCAGAGGTGAAAGCACACCAGTCTGCCTTGTTTAGAGCCCATCTGGGCAGGCGTCCATGGGCCTGATGCCGGGGAAGTGACAGGAAGGTGGGGAACTGGTCACTACCATACAGATCATCTTGTGCTCTCCAGTGGATAGACATGGGAAGGCCAGGACTGTGAACCGAGAGATCAATGGCCGAATATGTGTCATGTACCACACTGAAATGTGTGGGGGCATCTGTATTTAAGAGGCACAGGTCGAATAGAGAAAGTAATGTTTTGACAACTCTGCATCAGCCAGTAAGCACGGTGCCACCCCACAAGGCGTTCTGAGCGTTAAAACATCCCAGAAGTAGGAAAGGTTTAGGGAGTTAATCAGTTCAGCCGATGCGTTCAGGGGTGCTGCACCATCTTGAGGAAGATGTACATTGCAGACAGTTATTTCCTGTGTCGTCCTTATCCTGACAGCCACAGCTTCAAGAGGGGTTTGAAGGGGTGCAGGTTCACTGCATACTGAGTTCAGGACGTAGAAGCAAACTCCACCTGACACTCTATAATAGTCACTACAGTTCTTGTAATATCCCCTACAGCCAGGGAGGACAGTGGTCTGCATTTCAGGAACAAGGTTTCCTGAAGGGCAATGCAGTATGCAGCTGTACAGCTGAAGAGTTGCCATAGCTCAGCCAAGTGCCAGAAAAAACTGCCACAATTCTGCTGGAGGATGACATTGTCGTGAGGCTGGGAAGGCATGAAGTGCACAAGATGGTTGGTTATGCCTCAGGGTCACCTGCTGCCACCGACTTACTTCCTGAACAGGCTATATCCATTGTCTCTGAAGTGCCTGGCAAGATCTAGGTTTTGAGCGGATGCCACAATCTTCGTCTCATCCTCAGACGCAGAGCTTGTAGGCAGAGTTGGTGTGGGTACCACCGCAACTGCCTTGGTATTGGAGGTCTTCTTTCTGGATTTCTCTGGCTTATTCCTTGGGTTTCTCTGGCTGGGAGGGCTTCACTGATCCAGTCTCCGGAACTGAGAATGAGTGTGAATCCCTATGACCAGCTGCTTTTGGGCACTTTAGCCACCAGAGGGTGTCATCATTGCCACTAGCAGAAACCTGGGAAAGGGGTTACCCAAGGGACCCCTTCCTAGCGAGAGGAGCCTAAAAAAGGCGTACGCTTCTCCAGCTGAAAAGTGAGGACTGGTTGGGGGAACAGTGCTCCCGAGGTAGGTGGTGCAGGAGCAAAAGGGACAAGGGACGGTAGTGTTTCTCCCCCCCCCCCCCTCACGCCATCAAGGAGGCAGGTGTAGCCGACTGGAACTCACAGAACTGATGGGACTACAACCGTTTTCTTACAAGGGAACCTCCCCATCGCACCCCCCTCAGATTTAGTTATATGTTGGCACAGTGGATAGGGCTTGAAAAACTGAACACAGATTACTCAAGAAAACAGGAAGAAGTTGTGTGGAACTATGAAAAAAATAAGCAAAATATTCAAACTGAGTAGTCCACGCGTAAGATAGGCAACATCAAGGATACTATGAGTTCAGGAGCGCCGTGGTCCCGTGGCTAGCATGAGCAGCTGCGGAACGAGAGGTCCTTGGTTCAAGTCTTACCTCGAGAAAAAAGTTTACTTTCTTTAATGTCGCAAAGTTGTGATCTGTCCATTCGTTCATTGACATCTCTGTTCACTGTAATAAGTTTAGTGTCTGTGTTTTGCGACCGCACCGCAAAACCATGCGATTAGTAGACGAAAGGACGTGTGTCTCCAATGGGAACCGAAAACATTTGATCGCAAGGTCATAGGTCAACCGATTCGTCCACAGGAAAACACGTCTGATATATTCTATACGACACTGGTGACGGCATGTGCGTCACATGACAGGAATATGTTGTCGATCCAGCTAACTTGTACACTTGGCGAATGGATAAAAAGATTCTTCTACCTTGCCCGATTTAGGTTTTCTTGTGGATGTGATAATCACTCCCAAAAAAGTGATGAAAACATAAGACTTTGTCACATAAACTGCAACAAATGAATGCGACAGTTTCACAGTCGCACAGTTTTCCCTGTGCTCTGTCAAAACATATGTTTTTAACGTTTTCAAATTTTTCCGTGTGTAGACTGTCAAATCCTGCATATGTCCAAGCAAATCTGAACATGTCCTGGAATTTTGGAGAGCGAAGTTGATTGTGTGTGAGTGCCTGATGTCTGATAATTGTCTGAAAATAAAAAATTAAACTTTTCACTTGAGGGACGACTTGAACCAAGGACCTTTCGCTCCGCAGCTGCTCACGCTAACCACGAGACCGCAGCGCTCCTGAGCTCACACTGTCCTTGAAGGTGCTTACCTTGCACATGGACTACTCAGTTTGTATATTTTGCTTATTTTTTTCATAGTTCCACACAACTTCTTCCTGTTTTCTCGATTGATCTGTGTTCAGGTTTTCAAGGCCTATCCACTGTGCCAACTTATAACTAAATCTGAGGGGGGTGCGATGGCGAGGTTCCATTGTTAGCGGCGGCATAAGAAGAGGTCATAGCCATGAATGTACATGCTCAAATTTACTCTTGGCTTCAGTGTAGGTCATTCGGTTCAGGGTCTTGTATCCCATGATTTTCCTTTCTCGCTGTAAAATACTGCAGTCTGGTGAGCAAGGGGAATGATGCTCTCCGCAGCTGACACACATGGGAGGCGGGGCACATGGATTACTGGGATGGGATGGATGTCCAAAATCTCAACATGTGATGCTAGAAGTACAGCGGGAAGACATATGCCCGAACTTCCAGCACTTAAAGCTCCGCATTGGGGGAGGGATATAAGACTTGACATCACAGCAGTAGACCATCACCATGACCTTCTCGGGTAATGTGTCACCCTTGAAGGCCAAATTGAAGGCACCGGTGGCAACCTGATTATCCCTCGGACCCCGATGGATGTGCCGGACGAAATGAACTCCTCGTCACTAAGTCGGTGCGCAGCTCGTCGTCAGACTGCAAAAGAAGGTCCCTGTGGAATATAACACCTTGGACCACATTTATGCTCTTATGAGGTGTGATTGTAACGGAAACATCCACCAGCTTGTCACAAGCGAGTAATGCCTGTGACTGGGCAGAGGATGCTGTTTTTATCAAGACTGACCTTGATCGCATTTTGGACAAATCCTCCACCTCCCCAAACTTGTCCTCTAAATGCTCTACAAAAACTGAGGCTTCATAGAAACAAAGGAATCCCCATCAGCTCTCATACATACGAGGTACCGGTGCGAATAAAGTTTGCTGCCATCCTTAGCCTGATGTTCCTCCCACAGTGTGGCCAGGGAGGGGAACAATTTAGGATCGTACTTCCTTGCATTGTACTGAGACTTGGAATGCTTAGAGACTGCTGGCGTTTTATCAACAGCAAGTGATGACATGGTACACTTCATCACGCGTCATCCACCCTGATGCCACCCACTCCAACCAGGGGACCTCCCCCTCCCCACAGGAGCCACCCAGCTGTAGCAATGGCCACCTGGCGGAATGGCCATTGCCAGGAGTCCCAATGACCCAAGGTGACTGGCATCTACTCCTTGACATATGTGGGGAGTTAACAACACAGGCAACAGCAGAGTAATCCCTGTGTAGTCAGGGGGCTACAACCAACAGGGTACATGGTGGCTCCACCACAACGGACTGGCTACCGTGCTGGATATGAAGTGTAAAGAATTCCATGGTCATCGTCGGCACAGAAAACGACACTGCATAGTGGGTGGAGGAAACGCACCCAAGAAGGTGCCCTCACCCAAGATATGGAGGATGAGTGGGACTGCAATGCCTCGACGAGAATGCGGGCTAAAGATCTCAATGCATGATGGACACAATGCACCATGTAAGGCAACCTTCCCCAAGTGCTCGCTCTTTGGGAAAATCCTACAGGGGACCATCACATGAAGGCCAAAAGGTGTGAGATTCCTTTTAGTCGCCTCTTATGACTGGCAGGAATACCTCGCGCCCATTCTAACTCCCAGGCCCGCAGGGGGGTGTAGAGCATGACCTTAACCTTCTCTGGGAGAATATTCCCTTCAAAAGCCAACATAGAGGCACATGTATCCTTATGGTTATTCCTGAGTGATTTTTGTATATGTTTGATAAAATGTACATCTCACCACTGGGATTAGGCCATAGTTTCTCATCCATTTGGAGAATAAGAAGTCAGAAGTTTTGTGTGGGGGCAATGGCTTCAGGTATGACATGTACACAATCATATGCCTGAAGAGCTGTAGATTGTGCAACAGAGGAAGTTATACTTAAATACGAACCATTTCACATTTTCCTCAGAGACTTAACTTCCCCAAATCTGTCTTCAATGTTTGCAACAACAAATAACGGTTTTGTTGCAGTAAAAGTAACCCCATCACTCTGTATACAGACCAAGTACTGGGTGAAATATTTTGCTCTCAGAAATGTCCAACGTTGTACACAGGGAAGAGAATGTCGTTGGTCATATCTCTCTGCCTTATAATAATCTTTTTCATCTGAAGAGACTGCTGGGGCCATTAGGCTACCAGGCTGAGTTTTGGGTGTAGTACCTTTGCAAGAAAGGAATGGTGCAAAGAAATAAGGCAAAAGAGGTGGAATATACACCACACTATGTGACCTTCCCTGCAGAATATGCACTTCTGTAAAATTTCGAAAAGCACCAAGTCAGACCCAGCAAGTGGACCATAGCTAAGAATGAAAAGTTACACAATGCTGGAAGGGAAGAAAGTGAATGCTCAAAATCACAAACCAGAACTCATACTAAGAAGACCATCCAATGGAAAGGCAGAGGCAGAGAGGTAAAAAAAAGATACTAGAAGGATAGAGTTGCAGTACGGCAGGAAGGAGGGCTGCAAACCCTGTGGTCCCATGGGTGCATGTAGTTGCAAAAATGTCAGTCCCACCCTCCCTGTGGAGGGGAGGGAGGGAAGTATGTTGGATTGTGGTTGGTAGGTATTCGTGAAGTTTGTTTCACCCACATTGGTGAGGTTAGGCTTTTCATATTTGTTACACAAGTGAGTTTTGGTTTTGCGGTACTGCAAACGTCATTTGAGCTGATAGGCCAAGTGCTGGGTTAAATACTGGATTCATCAAGTTGTGTGGGGTTTTGAGTTATCATGAATTTTGTTTGAGCTTCATTGAAATTTCTGTTACCAGTCCCATAGGAGCAATATGTAGGAGGTGGCAGTTATTTCCTAAGTTCCTCCCTCAATGCAGGGGTCTTCATACTTTGTGAGTAGGTTTTCAAAGATTCAGTACCACTTGTTACTCTTCTTTGGTATGAGTCCCACACACTTCAACAGAATTTTGATATGAAACACACAAGCATTTTTCAAGCAATCTAATATGTAGTCTGAATGCATTTTCCTAGTATCCTAACCATGAACTGAAATTTGCCACTTGCACTCCCTCCTCCCCCCCCCCCCCAAAAAAAGGGAGACAGGGAGAGAGAATAAAAAAATCTTTTAACAGAAAGAACTGTAGCATAGCCTAATATTTATATTCATGCAATATGTGAATGCGCTTGCCTATATTTAAAGCACTTTCATCATAAAACTAAAACTGCAAGGTAAATTCAGCAAATATATGTAAGATAATCATGAGTCTCCAAAGAATATTTTGATGCATATTATCCACATATATGGTACATGAACTATGCAAGATGCAAGGTGGTCTAGCTCTTAACTTTTAACGCCTCTTGCTTCATCTACAATTGAGCCTATGTGATCATTCCGCTTATCCCCTCATGTTGGCACTTGTTTGAGTTGAATGATCCCAACTGTAACTCCTACTGTAGTGTAGATCAGAAACCAAAACCACTTCGAGAAATTTATTTAGTTAGCAACAGCTCTAAAGAAAAACAAAGAATAAACATCTAACTCTCAAAATCAGTTACTCTTCCAAGGAATAAACAATGCAACTCACAGGTTGGTCTCTTGTTCCCACATGGCTCCCCCTTAAAGTGCAGAGCATCTGGGATGTAGGGGTGCCTGAATTTGACTTATCATCCAGCTCTTGTGCGGATGACCAGTCGTCGTGTCAGTGTGACTGGTTGTTCTGTAGTCCTCTAGCATCTTGGCACTCTCTCTTCAGTTCAACTGGGTGTAGGCTCACCTGACCCTCGGTCATCCTGAACTGAAGAGACAATGCAAAGATGCCAGAGAACTACAGAAAAACCTGTCACACCTGTCATCACACTGACAACAAGTAGTCATTCGTACAATAGCTGGACGCCAATTCACCCCTACATCGCAGGTGCTCCTATGTCTTTCATTTTGTGAAGTGCAAAATTCTACATTCCTGAAGATCTAAAGCATCATCTGCAAAAAGTATGGGTTACTAATATATTGTATGACAGTTGATTAATATATATCACACACACAATAAGGATCCCAACATAATTCCCTGGCTCACACCCTACGTCATTTCTATGTATGTTGATCAGTATCTAGCCAAAATAACATGCTGCTCTCCCTACCAAAAATACCTCAATCCAGTCATAATTTCATTTCACTATATTTCTCAAATTAAAGCTGTGTGCTAAACTAGGATCTGTGCCTTTTTCAGATAGAGGGCAACTAACTACCCCATCCAAACACCCTTCATTGCTTTAATTGGTCATATGATCTCCCAAACACTTCAATAGCTCTCCTACACTGCTATGAGATAAACAGTTTCAGGAAACAGGTACAGCAGGTGAGTGCCTTGCCCTCAGCTTCAAAGTTGTTGCTCAAGTGTAGAGAATAAGGAAAAGAGCTTTGCAGATCTTGAAAGGCAAGTTGCAAATTCCTAGTAAGTTGATGCTTTGAGCTGAGGTGTAATTTGTATGGCACTGTTGTCTGGGTTTGATTCCTGGTCCCACATTTAGGTGTCTTGTCACATACAGACAACACAAAAACACTCTGCAGAAGGTAAGAAAACTCATATGAGACCTGAGTTTTTCCTAGCGTATATAAGGTTCAATAACTTAAGGGAATGGTGATGTTGACATGTTCTTTTGCCTTGAAAATTACACGGTGTGTACCAGTCAAAATGTCGGCAGTTGTCAACTTCACCTGGTTGCATTCTCATAGGTTATTTGAATAAGAGTACTCATTGTACAGTTATTATAACATTAGGAAATTCTTAAGTTGCACTACTATTCATCTGGCAAGTGCACAAATCTATGAAGGAGTCCAGGTGGCATAAAACATGCTACACAAGACATAGCCAACCTCTACAGTTAGGGTTTCCTCTCTACACATTACTCTCCTGTATATAAGGTTACCATTTTTATTAATCCATTTACCTCAAATGTCCTATTTGTCTGATAATTAGATTTTCAAATTCTATAATAAACTCTTGTGATTCACATTGTTTGTGAGATCAGTGTTATTTCACAAATTGTGATACAGGGTGAAAAAATTAAGAGATAGCAAACTACTTAGCAAAGCATGCATGCCAATCACTGTAGTTTTAAGTATGTTATCAGTGCTCAAAGAAGTCACATGACAACACACCTTTCAACATGTTTCATGTTTTTTATTTTATACCATACTTGGGTAAATCAGTTGTTACAATATGCACAAATTATTGTTTCATAAATGAAAAATTCCAACAAACCAGAATAGCATTAAATTATTATCAGCAAAACGACATATACTTGAATATTTGTGTAGCATGCTTACTTTTACTTCATCGCAGCTGCTAACATTTTTCAAAGAATCTAAACAAACCTCTTTAGGGAAAAAGGGTGCCATGATCGACATAGAACAGAAGCTCGTGAAGTCGACTAATGCCAACGACGTCAGTGTCAATTTCTGCATACGAGTGAAGTTTCTCAGGGAACCAGAACGCGAGCTCTTATGTGCTAACAACAAGCGGTCTCTGATGCACCGGATTTCACCAGCAGTATACTTCACTTGTTGAAATGTCGATAGAGACTGACTTCTGATATACTTCCTCACGTTTCCAGATTCTTCAGTTCTTATTATTTCTCTTCTCCAGTGACTGTCAAACTCACGAGATGTGGAGTCCATTGTCACTAGTGTAGCGTCGGCACTGTGTGCCACATTCCTACCTATCATCGCACCACACCCATTGAAATTAAAGTTTTTTTCGGACCCTAGCGAATCACTGTCTCTATCTGAATTACCTTCCAAATCATCGGAATCATCTGTACCAACTGAAATTTCAGACGTAACACCATACACATCAGAGTACAAAACGGAAATATCAAAACTCGCCATAATTATACGATACAGTGAAGCACACAGTAACTCCACACATTCAATTTCACTGAGTTTCACATCCAGCACCACGATTCACGTGCCTTCTATAACCGATTGAAATACTAAACATTTTCGCACACGCAAATAGCAGACGACATCAGCCTACTGTGGTACTGTACTGCATAACAGCGTTGCCAACCTCAGAAGAGAAAATTATGGCATTTTGTACTTAAAATCATCGTTTTTATCTAAAATTACCGCACATTGAAAAATCTTAAAACACAAAAATAATAACGCTGATAATACAACGTGCACAATACTTGTTTTCAATCGCGAGTAGCAAAGTCTTCATTTCTTAAAATTTTTATCAATAAAATATGAGATTTACGAACGAAAACAACATGACTTTGGCGACAGCGAAACACGGGACCTGACGCAATTCACAGAAGTTACCACATTCAGTTGATGGCGTTGTTACTATTACGAATTTTACGGTAGTCTGCTATTACTTCGAACACGAAATTTTTTGCGGGCGGGAAGGTGTGTGTTTGACTGTTTGTCATTGTTTTCGTCATGATTGTGATGCTCCAGAGAACAATAGTAGAAACTCGGCCATTCAGCCAAATACTTCGCGGTACTATGATTTGTTAGACACGAAAATCGGATTGAAAAATGGTTATAGAAAAGTTGCAGGTGCAGTGTTGTACTGATGAGCGTTATAAACAGCAGAATTAGTTTCTTAAGCCCGGTCCACACGCAACTATCTGTCTGCGCAGACATTGGCGCAGATGTCTGTACATGCAAAATATCGCTGCAAATGTGGTGTGTTCACGCGACACAAACCCCAATCTACTATTCGCGCGCCATCTGTCGGTGTAGAAAAGAAATATCAGTGGCAAGCGACTACGCTCCCCGTAAACGTCAAAAATGTAATTCAGTTATTCTGAAATATTGAAATGGAGGAAGTTCTGTTGTGGTCTGTGTTCGCAACTTGTGTTGCAAAAAACATTCAGACCAACCGCAGGAAACAGAGAAAGCGGTCAAAATGGTGTAGACAGTGGATGCTAAAGCGAAAGCAGTGTTCTCACGTACTTTTACTGCGAGAGTTGCAGGGCGAACCTGCTTTGTTTTACATTACCTCGTGTTCCATTTCCTGGCTCATTGACACTCCAATTTCATCTTCAATTGTACTCCTGCTTGGTCTTGGCGTTTCTTGATCACTAAGAAAGCCAAGAAGATCAAAATACCATAACGTTGGCTGGTATACTTGATCTACTCTTACACCAGATCATCTAGATTTCTGAACTTTGGATAACTCTTTTTCGGTAAACAGTTTGCTGGCAGACTTAATTTACTTGACTTGCCTTCATGAATTCATCCTTCAGGACAGCGTAAATAGCTTCACATGTGTTGGGTATTACTTTACTCAACACTTGTTTCGATATTGCAGTTGAAAATTCCAAATCCTTGTAGCTCCTTCCTGTTGCTAGGAATCTTAATGTTACCGCCAGCCGTTCATGAGGAGAAATTGCCCTTCTCATGCAAGTATTTTTTCTCATAATATGAGGGGTTACTAGCTTTAAGAGATAATTATAAGTTTCGGCATCTATCCGCAAATAATTTCGCCAGCTCGCAACGAATTTTTTTTTTATTACCGTTTCTCTGTTTGCCGAGGCGTCAAGTGCCCGTAATTTTTCAATTAGAGCATTGTATGCTGCTGTCTTTTTTTCTCGCTAACTATATTCTTTACTTTTAATCTTCCACAAACTTTTTTTTTTCCTTTATTGTATTTCAATTCCCCATCGGGGCGGGCTGGCAGCAGCATAGGCGCTGCTCTTCAGCCGAAAGACATAGAACAAAACAATAGAAGACATTTAAAAACAGCAAAGGAGAGAATAAGGTGAACATAGATATAAAAAAGGGGAACATCATGGAAGGCAATAGACAAAAAACGGGGTGACTGTAAAATGGAGATAAAAAAAACTGTTTAAAACTAGCACACACAAAAAGCCACACACTGCGACGGTTAAAAGAACACAAGGCACAGTATGACTGGAGCATAAAGGTAGCGACGGATGGCATAGCACATAACGTAACACTGACGGCGAACCTCAAGGCAGGACACAATTAAAAGCACACCTCGTGACGCACACGAGAAACAGCACTAAACAACACTGATGTGGCACACTGATGAAGAGAAATACAGAGGATCTGCCAGGCGCTAGGAGATGAGGGAGACCTGAAGAAGGGAGGGAGGGGAAGAGATGGGGGTGGTGAGCGGGGGGCGCGCGGAAGAGGGCCAGGTAGGGAGGGATGTGGGAAGAAGAGAGGCAAGTATGGGGTGCAGGGTCTCAAGGGAGGGGGGGACGGAGGAAAATCCGCTCTGGGAGAAGGAGGAAAGAGGAAAAGGGGGCCCTGGGGAGAGGGGGGGGGGGGGAACAAGGCCAGGTCATAGTTGGAAGGAAGGGTAGATGTCACGGCGAAGTTCGTCATCCGGGAGGGGGAGGCGTTGGAAATTTCCCTGATGAAGGAGATGGAGGGTGTGGAGCTGGAGAGAAGGAGGGATACAGCGATAGAGGCGCGGCAACGGGCGGGGGGTGGAGAGGAAGGAGGAAACCAGAGGGTGGGGGGGATCAAGCCTGCGAACAATGTAAAGGATGCGGAGATGTTGGAGGAACAGGAGGAGGTGGGGGAAGGGGATCAGTTCATACAGGAGCCGTGTGGGGGAAGGAAGGCGGATACGGAAGGCAAAGCGGAGCACATGGCGTTCAAGGATTTGGAGGGCCTTGTAGAAGTGGGTGGGGGCGGAGATCCAGGCAACGCTGGCATAACAGAGGATAGGACGGATGAGGGATTTGTAGGTGTGAAGGATGGTAGAAGGACACAATCCCCATGTCCGGCCAGACAGGAGTTTCAGAAGGCGGAGGCGGGAATGGGCTTTCTGCTGGATGGTCAGGAGATGAGGGGTCCAGGTGAGGTGTCGGTCAAGGGTGAGGCCAAGGTATTTCAGGGTGGGAGTGAGTTGGATAGGACGACCATAAAGGCTGAGGTAGAAATCATGGAGGCGAAAGGAGCGAGTGGTGCGGCCTATGATGATTGCCTGGGTTTTGGAGGGGTTGAGACGGAGGAACCACTGGTTACACCAAGTGGTGAACTGGTTAAGTTGGGTTTGGAGGGTACGTTGAGACCGTTGAAGGGTAGGATAGAGAGCCAGGAAGGCGGTGTCATCAGCATACTGGAGAAGGTGGACTGGTGGGGGTGGCTTGGGCATATCAGCTGTATACAAGAGATAAAGGAGAGGGGAGAGGACAGAACCCTGGGGGACGCCAGCCGTGGGATAAAAGATACGGGAGTTGGTGTTGTGGAGGGTGACATAGGAAGGACGGTGCGAAAGGAAGGAAGCGACCAGACGTACAAAATTGATAGGCAGGGCGTAGGTTTGGAGTTTAAAGAGGAGATCGGGATGCCATACACGGTCATAGGCATTTTGGAGGTCAAGGGAAACAAAAATGGCGGAGCGACGGGAGTTGAGCTGGAGGGACAGAAGGTGAACAAGGTTGAGGAGTTGGTCGTCAGCAGAGAAGGAGGGTCGGAAGCCACACTGGGTAAGGGGGAGGAGGTGGTGTTGAGAAAGGTGCTGATGGATACGGCGGGAGAGGATGGATTCAAAGACCTTACTGAAGACGGAGGTGAGGCAGATGGGACGATAGGAAGAGGCGGCAGAAGGGGGTTTGTTGGGTTTGAGGAATAAGAGGACGCGGGAGGTCTTCCACAGGTCAGGGTAGAAGCCAGTAGAGAGGACGACATTATAGAGATGGGCGAGGACAGTCAGGAAGGAATAGGGGCTTTCGCGAAGGTGACGGTAGGTGACACAGTCGTGACCAGGGGCCGTGTTGCGTTTGGACCGGAGGATAAGTTTAATGTCTTGTGCTGTGATGGGAGTGTTTATGTCGGAGGGGGGCAACTGCCCAAAGTACTGGAGACTAGGAGCAAGTGGAGCGACCGAGGTATCGGCACATTCCATGACCGTGGGGAAAAGAGAATAATCAAAGTGGGGATCATCGGGCATGGAGAAGACCTCGGAAAGGTGGGAAGCGAAGTGGTTGGCCTTACTGAGGTTGTCAGGAAGGGGGCGATCGTTATGGAGAAGGGGGTAGTGGGGAGCAGAAAGGGAACCAGTAAGACGATGGAAGGCGGACCAGTACTTGGAGGAGTTGATAGGGAGGGTGGCGTTGAGTCGTGTGCAGGTCTGGCACCAGTCTTGGCGTTTCGTTGCTGTAATAAGGTTCCGTACGTGTCGCTGTATTTGCCGGTGGCGTTGGAGTGTATCCCTGTCACGAGTGCGCAGGAAGGAGCGATATAGGCGGCGGGATTCACGGAGGAGGAGGACAGCCCGCGGAGGGAGAGTGGGACGGTGTGGGTGGATGGTTTTAGTAGGAACATGGGCCTCCACGGCGTCAGTAATTACCTGCTGAAGGAAGGACGAGGTGTGGTTGATGTCGTCAGGATGGCGATAGGTAAGAGGGTGGCTTTCGACCTGGGTGGAGATGGAGTCCCGGTAGGCATCCCAGTTGGCACGGCGATAGTCATGGACGACCTTGGGAGGGGGTGCAGGGTGCGGTGCCGGAGGGGGGCGGTTTGCAGACGTTATGGTGAGGACAGGGAGGTGATCGCTACCTGTGGGGTCAAGGACGGCGACAGTGATACGCCCAAGGAGGTTGGTGGAGGCAATGACAACATCGGGGGATGGCGATAGGTAAGAGGGTGGCTTTCGACCTGGGTGGAGATGGAGTCCCGGTAGGCATCCCAGTTGGCACGGCGATAGTCATGGACGACCTTGGGAGGGGGTGCAGGGTGCGGAGCCGGAGGGGGGCGGTTTGCAGACGTTATGGTGAGAAGGACAGGGAGGTGATCGCTACCTGTGGGGTCAAGGACGGCGACAGTGATACGCCCAAGGAGGTTGGCGGAGGCAATGACAACATCGGGGGTGGTGTTACTTTCAGGTCGGGTGTGCTGGGGAAGAGGAACAAGGTCACCTTGGAGTGTGGAGAGGAACTGATGCCACCGCCGAAGGGCAGCAGGAGTGCGGCTATGGATATTGAGGTCGGCAGCAATCACATAGGTGGAGAAGGTGTGGTCAATGTGTGAGATGAAGTCATAAGGAAGAGGAGCAGTGGAGCGGACATAGATGGTGGCACAGGTAATGGTGAGGGAGGGGAAGAAGACGCTAAGGATAAGGTGTTCAGTGGGGTCATTGAGAAGAGGTTGTGGCCGGACAGGGATATGCTTAAGGTGGCCAATCGCGACTCCACCCTGCGCATGAGGACCAGGAGCGTCAGTGCCGTGGAGGATATAGGGGGAGGTGCGGATAGAATGGTGGGGATGGAGAAAGGTTTCGTTCAAGAGGAAGGTGTCGACCTGGTGGTGGGAGAGGGTGTGAAGGAGGAGGTATTTGTTGGAGCGGAAGGAGCGAATGTTCTGGAAGAGGATGCGAGACTCGTGCCGCGCCATGACGGGAAGGAGGGGAGGAAGAGAGGGAAGGGAAGAGACTTAAACTAGGGTGTCGAGGCGGGTGAAGGTGAAGTGGGCTTGGTTGTGGGAGTAAGTGGCGAAGGCGTTCAGGTGGAAAACAGAGCGAGCAGCAAGGGATATTTGTTGGAAGGTGTGGGGGCGCTGAAAAGGGTGAATGTTTTGGAGTACAACGGTAATGAACCGGATGATGTCGTCGGCCGTGGGGGGTGGACGGAGGGAATTGTTGGGGTGGACAGGGGGATTGACGGGATGAACTGGGACTGTAAGTTCAGGGGTGGCTGGAGGGGGTTTAGCTTTACACTTGTGGGAGTATGTGGGATGGGGGCCATTGCAGGTATTACAGGAAGGAGGAGCAGCGAGGTTGGGGCAGTTCTTAAGAAAGTGGGAGGCCTTGCAATGGGGACAGGTGGGGGGGGGGGGGTTTGCAGTTGGGAGTCAGGTGGTCATTGTACATCAGGCACCGCTGGCAACGGTAGGATTGGGGAAGGGATTTGGAGGATTCAACAGGGTGGCAACGGTGATATATCAGGGCACCCTGGGTGAGGAGATGGTCTATGGATGGGGCGGATTCAGAGAATACCCGCATGAGGTAGGTGGGACCAGAGGCATTGTGGATACGGCGGGCAGAGCGGATTTCCAAGTCTGGTTGGGAGTTCAGTTCTACCAACACTTCATCCTCTGTGATCACCGGGCTGAGCTTGGTGATCACAGCGGTGTAGGTGGGGGGGCGACGGGGAGGCTGGGCTGACGAGGAGTGGAAGCAGAAAGGAAGGGTGTCAGAGAGGTGTGGGGGCCAAACATAACTCGTGGGAGTTTTCGCAGGAGGTCTGTGTGAAAGGATGGGGACGGGGACTTGATAAGGACTGAGTCCCTGCGGGGAATGAGTTGGGAAATGGGAGCACCAGGTAAGTACTTTCGTATTTCCTTGGTGAGGGTACGAGCGTCGAGGAACTTAGGATCGGGAGTTGACAGGACAAAGGTGTGGAGGGTGGGGGCCAAGGTATGGGTGGCAGGAGGAGGGGTGGTGTCCATGGTGACGGCAGGGGGAGGGGGAGGTGGTGTTGATTTTTTGTGGGAAGTGGCGGGAGCAGAGTCGGTAAGGACGCGCTTTTGGGGTTTTTTGGAGACTGGAGGCTGTTTGGAGGGGAGAGGGACGGGGAGGAGAGGGAGGTGGCGGGAGGCAGATCCCTGTGGCGTAGTGGAGGCACCGGGAGAAGCAGCTGGTTCAGTGGTGGCGATGGTGGCTCGGCGCGACGTGATGCGTGCGGAAGATGCAGAAGACAAAGCGACGGGGTCGGTGAGAGAGGGGAAGCCAACCACCTGAGGGGCGGCAGCAGAGGCGGCAACAGAGGCGTACGTGAGGGCGGGGGTATGAGTGGGAGCTGTTGAGGGTGTGGAGGCTGGAGGAAGGGTGTAGAGGTGTGGGTATATACAGCAGGGGAGGAGAAAGGGGGTGGTTAAGTGGGGGAAGGGAAGGGGAGGTGTTAGGAGGGAGGCCAGGAGCGGCACTCCAGGAAGTGACTGTGGGAGAGGGGGAGGGGGAGGTGTAGATGACGGTGGAGGTGGGAGTACTCATTGCAGACGAACGGCGACGGACAGACGGACGTGCAGCAGGCAGCGGCAGTGGCGGCGTCGGCGTCGGTGTCGGCGATGGTCGGCGGCGAACAGACGGACGAACAGCAGGCGGCGGTAGCGGCGGTGGCAGCGGCGGCAGCGGCAGCGGTTACGACGACGGCGATGGACAGCGAGCAGGCAGGCAGACGGACGGACGAACGAACGAACGAACAGTGACAGCAGCAAGCGGCGGGCACACAGACAGACAGACAGACAAACACAATCTTCGAAGACGGAGATTCCACCCTGAGAGTAGCCCAGGCTTTGCAATCTGATGCTTTCGAAGGAGGGGATCCAACCCTCTAGATGGGTGGTTTCTATATATTTTAATGAATTCACTTACAAACTCTCGAGAACACTGACGAGTATCAGCCATTTTAATGCCCTATGTGCACAAATACAAACACTAGACTGAGCAAACAGCTGTTTCGCGCCAGATTTGCGGCGATCTCCTGTCCACACGCTCCAACTTGTCTGCGCAGATGTGGTTTGAACCCACAGATTTGAGAAGTTTCGCTCAAACCTCCAACTTCCAGGTTTGCACACACCTAAGGTTGGTGCAAATCTTCTGTTCAGACATTTGCGCAGACAGATCGTTGTGTGTGGACGGGCCTTTAGGTGTGCTGTAGGCAAATCATTACTGCTGTAATCACGGTTGGTAGGCTTCTTCAGAGT